>NW_024754273.1:15000-47015 GCF_018991925.1 Homarus americanus | reverse complement strand
GCCTAACATGAACTGTTTCATGGATAAACAAATCATAAGCTAAGTTGAATTATGGCTAAATTGGATACTACAGTACTTATCTATAACCTCACACATGTTACCTTAAACCTTATAAGAGAATAAAATTTATACCAGCATCAAATCAATTTTCCCCCACTCTAATCAAGGCGTCGCGTGATCTCGGAATGACTTCTTATGGGTGACTGAAACCGCGTGAGTGATCCTCTGATTATTGAACTGCTTAGCGGTAACTATTTGAATAATTTCAAGTCGCCAACAGCAAGTCTCCCCTGCATTACAGTACAGTAACACAACATTGAGAAATGAAATGAAAAAGGCTGATAATCAATATAGACATAGCACCATACTCATCTCTGCAACAGGAACAGCCGTGAAATAAAGAGATATGAAAAAAAAGTTGATAATCACTAGACAGGAGCATTGCACACGCCACAGCGGTTGTTTAGCTAATGCTGTAGGTAAATTTAAAATTTCAGTAGAAAATCGACCCAGACTAAGCCTCGACATATCAGCTTCAAATTTGGCATGGAGTCTTAGATATAGCATAAAGACAATGCCTGAAGAATTGCAGCTTTGAGCAAGAAATTTCACTGCCCCTAAAGAAATACATCACGTTTCAGCAAAATTACTATTTATTTCCAAGAATATATTCATTCAGGCGCAGTTTAGGAAAAATATACGTGTGATGTAACATTTTTTAATTGAAAACGATTCGAAAAACACGTACCCTCTAACCCTGTTCAAGGAGAGGACTGGGAGAAGCTGTTTGGTGCTGCCGATGGCAAGGAAAATGATTTGGATGGATTTTAATGAAAATATTCAGAAATATGGTATCGTAGTATTTATTCAAGTCAATTAGGATAGAATATTATTGTAATACAACAGTAGTGATGATGTGGAGGAGGCGGAGGGATAGAGCGGGGAGGAGGCGGAGGGATAGAGCGGGGAGGAGGCGGAGGGATAGAGCGGGGAGGAGGCGGAGGGATAGAGCGGGGAGGAGGTGATTGGAGGGAGCAGGGACGAGTGGAGATGCCAGCCAGTACATTACAGGTGTATTAATTGTTTTTATAGCTATTTTTGCATTTTAATGTTAAATACTGTACATTATGTTTCAACAAAACTACCATTTATTTCTGAGAACATGGAAATGTAATATTTTTGCTGAAATTATGTACGTATTACAGTGGAAAGTGACGAAAGCAATGACTTTCGCATTCTTTCGTTCAAAAGATGTTACCGTAATCGCTTTTCAAATGGTTTTCAGTTGTGGGATTATAAGGCTAATGATAGGATAGAATATTATTGTAATACAGTACGAGTACAACAGTTTTTTAACTGAAAACCATTCGAAAAGCGATTACGGTAAAATATTTTGAACAACGAAAGAAAGCAAAAGTCTTTCGTCATGATTTTATCCCACTTACCACTATAATATGTACGTCATTCCAGCAAAAATATTACATTTCCATATTTATTTCCGAGAATATATTCATTCAGTCACAGTTAAGGTAAAATATACTTGTAATGTAATATTTTAATGAAAATCCAGTATCATAGTTTTCTCTTGTTTCAAATTTAATTAACAAAGATTGATGTTTCAAATGTAATGAACAAAAATTTATGTCCAGTATCTATAAATTAACTTTAATAAATGAATACTTTGTTTTACATCGTCCTGTGCTACCATACCATGGATTTGGCTACTTTGGGCTATCAAGAGATCTGCCCTGGCAACTGTACCGACACTCACAGCTGGTGGTGTGTTGGTGCATCGTTTCCATTGTTTACTGGTAGTTACTGGTAAATATTTTTCAACCTAACGAAACTATTACCCGTTTAGAGGTCGACCCCCAATTTTTGCCAAATAATTTGGTCTTAAAAACTCGAACTACACACAGGTATATATGGTAAATAAGGACATGGGGGCCAGGGATTTTTTAGGGGGATGGGGGGGGCAGCAATAGTACACCGATTTTTAACATTCACGGGTATCTCTGTTACCTAACCCCCGCGAATGTTAAGGGCCGACTGTACCAAGATATGTGAACACGCCTGACGGCAAGACTCTGTTACCATTCATTGTACCATTTATTCACATGTCTGTATTACTATATATTATTATAGCATGTCTGATATCTATGCTTATGTCTAATGCCTATGTCTACTTACTATGTTCCGATGTACTATGTCTGTACCGCGCTAGTCAAGTAACTAGAAGATCTCATTTATTGTCCTAGTAATGTCTAGCAACTCTCCCTGCCTAGCTAGCTAACTTCTCTCAGATCGGCTCAGGCCTGGTTACGACGAGGAGTTCCTTGTGCTTGCTCCTGTTTTCCTGTACCTGTTGGTTATCCTGCCAAGTCTTGTACTACTTATGGAATATATCTACTGCTCGTGCTCTGGAGTTTGAAGAACCTTGTCTCGGATTACATCCCACCACAGAGCCAAAAATAATAGTTGAAAACTTTATGTAGACAGAGCTTGGATGGCTAAATTTAAGATTGACCAATAATTTTAATACTGTATAAAAAAATGCACAAATATTAAAGAACACAATTTTTTTGATATTTACTCCACTGGAAACAAATGTAAACATAGAACAGATTACTGAATTACTGAATTGGCAGACTAGCCCATCAGCTGATGCTCACAACAAAATGTGATGTTTATAAGGATTTCGTTAATGTAATATTTTTTCGTTAACCGAACTGAAGATTCTTATGGAAGGTAATTAGTTAACCGAAAATTCGTTAACCGAGGCGTTCATTAACCGGGAAAACACTGTATTGTCAAATTAATATTATGAAACTTTTGTGATTTACATATTCTAAAATATGTTAAAATTTTAACAACTTTCTGACAAGTACCTTGCCTGTGATGATACTAATAGTGGTCCCCCCACTTTTGGCCAGAGTCGCTGCACCTTTGACAGTTGAGGGTGATGCAGCCTGCAGTAGGAGAGGCTGGGGAGAAGAATGTCCTTCCTTCTTACTGGTGATACTACCACCTCCACTACCACCACCTCCACCTGCCTGCAGAAGTGTGCTGTAGGAGAGGACTGCCTTGCTTGTCACTCCTGTGCGCACCTGTCAAAACAGTACAGAAGAACACTATACATCTGCAAGTGGGAGAAACATCTGCATAGACCAAAAATGTAGTAAGAAGGTGGAGGTGTAACTTCATGCAGCAATAACAACACACACACAATACATGGCATGGATCATATACAATACAGTGCTGATAAGTAATACAGGCATCCCAACATTACGAAAACTCGGGGTAGAGAAATTTGCCCTAATGGAATTTTCAAATTACATTAAGACCAAAAATTTGCAGTACAGAAAAAAAAATTCACATAATTTAATATTAAGTTTTTTTGTGAACTAGGTGTTCTCATTATTTTCTATTCCAAGCAGCAGTTATTTTGGGGAAGTTTTTGGAAATTTTCTTGTGTTCAGTATATACTGATATAGAGCATAGTCTGGTTTAACGTGGTTAATTAAACCTATGGAGGTCCGCTTATAAAGCGAAACATGTAAAAAAGTAACAGAACCTATGAGTTTAATTGAAATAGAGACTGGGCCGACTGCCAGACTACACTTTTTCCAACACAATACTGTACATTGTAATAAAATTTTTACTACCATGTACACTTATTTTTAGTTACTGTAAAAATAACATCTTAATTTTATGATGGAATGCACACACAATTAATATACAGTAGTATCCCGATTTACGTGGTCAATTGCACCCATGGGGGGTCAATTGAACCCACAGGGTACCACGGAAAGTGAAAACCACGTAAAGTGAACAACAGACCATATGGGATTAATTCCAATAGAGACTGGCCCGACCCCCAAACTCCACTTTTTCCGACACAATACCTTGTTGTAGTAAAAATAACATCTTAATTTTATGATGGTATGCACACACAATTAATATTTAAGAGAAATACAGTCGCCAGGTTAATGTCCATTCAAATAATGGACTCAACTCCCCCCATCTTCCCAGCTCACTAGCTCCTACCTCTCTGAGCAATGTTTGGGTGAAAACACTAGATTTTAACGTTTAGTAACAAATAATACCTCAGACTAAAGTTTGGGTAATATAATTGACATTTATGGATTCCTTGCAGGCCAGGGAATATTTTGAATGTAAACTTCATATATTTTGCACAAAAGATAAAATATTTGCTTTGTGTAAACCAAATTATTACATAAGATCTAAAATTTGTATGTCTAATGCAAAATCCACAATGTTTATATTCAAAATGATCATCATATTGTAAGAATTCCAGCAATGTAAATTATATTCTGACTGAGTAATTCGTATGAATTTTATGAGCTAAATAAAAAAAAAATAAAATTATACTTCACCGCGTATATGAGTAGATGCACCGCAGAGAGGGAAAGTTAAAGTCCAGTTCTGAAAGTCCGGTTCTGGCAAGGTACCGCGTAAATGAGAAATCGCGGAAAGTGAAACCGTGTAGAGCGAAACCGTGTAAAGCGGGGTAATACTGTATAAGAAAAATATCAATAATACAGGTAGTTCTGCTATAACGCGATAGTAGTGTTCTTGTAAAACACCGTGTTATAGAAATTCGTGTAATAGAAATAACAGGGCTTATGGAGAAAATAGGGTTAGGTGCAGATTACTCCAAATCGAAAAAAAATTTCGTAGTTAGCCTAACACAAAGGATAGCACAGTCTAAATAAATGTTACATTCATATCTAATAATGAAATCATACAGTAAATGTTACACTTTACCTTGAAAAAATATGAATATAACTTGATGGGGGAGAAGGTTGATGTTGAGGCTGAGGAGTCATGAAACATCAAGCTTTTCTTCAAGTGTTATAGCCTTTCTTTTACGATCACCACCGGAAATGCGATCACCAGAACGCTTCCCAGAGATATTCTTCTTTTCCATAGTCACAAAATTGGAGAAACAGTAATCAGAATTCACTGAGGACACTTAAAAACTTCACAAGTGTTTCAAACAAAGTGTGGAGTAAACAGAGCGTACGGGTCTAAAACGCTATGTATTTTGTTTTTCTCTCTTATTTAAAATTTTACATTTTACATATACTGTACAGGTATACTGTATACATAAATATTACATAAATTATTTCTGCAATTCTTCACAAACAAAACACATAAATCAATTGAACATGTGATGTCGAGCGTGAACTGTAAACACTGCATAACCCCGCGCCAAGCCACAACACTGTACTGTACAGTACACTTTAAGCGCTACGTATTTAGTTTTTCTTTTATTTAAATTTTTACAATTTACATATATATACCTGTATAAGTAAATTGTAATTTACATATTATTCATATTATGCTAGAGCGCCCACAAAACATGAGAAACGTTTGAGTCCCCCAGTAGAGATGTCCGTTCTCTATCCACTTCAGGATGTCTTAGTCCTCCGTTTTCTTTTTGTGTACTCGCTCAGGGACTCAAGTATTTCTGTATATGACACAGGATTATAAGGGAATTTGAATTTATTTGTTTATTTATTTATATGTAATATACTGTAATATATTAAATATACTGCAAGTATTTTCTTTAATTTATATACGTGTTTCGCGAAAAAGGGAGGCTACATTTATGGTGATCGTTAAGGACCAAACTCCGAATCCATGACGTGACTTCTGTTCATTATTTATATCCTAAATTTACCAATGTAGGTAGTTTCAAGAATTAATGCAGTCATTTACTGAATATTCTTTGCAAAAAAATAAATTTTAAATGAATTATTTATAAGAGATAAGTATTATGATCAGTAAATATACAGATATGCATTACTGACCACCTCCGAACACAAGGACGGCTAAAAATAGCCACAGGCGGTCACAGTCAAGGTCACTTTCCCTTTCTTGTCACTGGGAAATGGGGGTGGCGGGGGATGATAATAGCAGCTGTGTTTATTACGGTATGTTAGACTGGTTTATAATACATTTTTATTATTTTAATATACCGGTAATCTTCATTTTAATCCAGCTTCCCAAACGTAAGTTTCAGTATAAAATAATTAAGTGGTACTGTAGGACCTTGTGAGTGGTTTACTGTATACATAAATATTACATAAATTATTTCTGCAATTCTTCACAAACAAAACACATAAATCAATTGAATATGTGATGTCGAACGTGAACTGTAAACACTGTGTGTGATGTAAAGAGAGCGCGGGTCTAAAACGCTATGTAATTTGATTTTCTCTTATGTAAAATTTTACAATTTACTTATAATATATAGGTATACTGTATACATAAATATTACATACATTATTTCTGCAATTGTTCACAAACAAAACACATAACTCAATTGAACATGTGATGTCGAACGTGAACTGAAGCCACAACAACCGTTCGAGTGGAATCGCGTTAGAGCAAACGAGTTCGCGTTTTACAAATATCGTTCCTCAATTCATAAATCGCGTTCGAGCAAATTCGCGTTGTCAAAACACGCGTTACAGCAGAACTCACTGTATTAGGTTTTTTAACATTTACGTTAGTAGAAGAGATGGCTGGGCACACGGGGATGGGGGGTTGGTTACGAGGCAGAGGGCAGATTATTGGCCCTCACCTGTCTCTCTATCCACCACAGAGGCTAGCAGGGCCTCCTCGTCAAACCCCTTGAAGTCCACATCCTCACTATCACTGACTTGAGCTGGCTGTGGTGGTTGGCGGGTCAAGAACTCGGTGATTTCTAGGAAATCTGATTCGTGAGTGACTAGTGAGTGTCCTGACCAGTACAATATCTATCTGTGATCCCCCTAAGTAGATATATTTGTCAATTTACTGGTGAATCTGTGGTGACTACCGCGTGAGCTGTAGGCCCACCAAACTCTCCTCAGTGCCAGGGCTTGTAATCTGAGCCCTGTCCACCCCCACCGTCCATCCACCCCCACCGTCTGTCCACCCCCCCTCCCCCCAAGCTGACCACAACTCAGCCATCTCCACACTGCCAGCTACTCAGCCCTTACTAGCTCCAATAGCAGTTGGCTGCTAGTATAAAAAATTCAAATTTCATGAAACAACAGTTGACTGATGTGACAATGGAAGTCCAACGGACTCTCATACAGGACATCAAACAACAAATGAATAAGGAGACCATCAGGAAGCTAGAAGAGGCTGCCCGGCGTCTAACTGACCAGCTAAGTGAGATTGAAAGAAGCTTGGAATTTTCGCAAAGGGACATAAGTGACTTACAAGCAAAGTTGGACGTTGAAGCTAAAGAGAACCGAACCCTCAAGACCCAAGTACAACAGCAGAGTGAGGAAATTTCATGCTCAAAGCGGAACTAACGACAACAGCAGACTGGGTGTATTATGTGGATGACATGGGGCAGCAAAACAACCTCATGATTGCCGGTATCCCTGAAGACACCCACGAGAACTGGGAGTCATCCCAACTCAAAATTTCACGCTTGCTGAATGAACATTTTAAACTTCCTGAAGTAAAGTTTGACCATGTTCAACGCGTCGGGAACCCAACTCCTCCCGCCCCCGCGACATCATAACAAAATTCTC
This sequence comes from Homarus americanus, assembly GCF_018991925.1. Taxonomy (NCBI): domain Eukaryota; kingdom Metazoa; phylum Arthropoda; class Malacostraca; order Decapoda; family Nephropidae; genus Homarus; species Homarus americanus. Next base: position 39,456 of record NW_024754273.1, on the reverse strand, counting down.
GTCCTCCTCTGACTGTGACACAGTGTTTTATCAACGCAGTAAACTTGAAAGGCACCACTATCTTCGTCAACGAGGATCTCTGCCCGTCTACAGAAATGGACCTGTTTAAAGAAGCCAGGAAACAAGGGAAACATGTGATGTTCAGTCATAAAACTCTTGCTGTGAGGGATTGGGCGAGTGGCCACCCGCCCACTCACCCACCCGCTGTACCAACCCCTCAAGCACCCCCTCCCCACTGAGGAGGAGCCAGTCACTGTCGCTATCACCTGCGGAGTTTCCCCCCCTGTCGGCCAACTCAAGTACTACACGTCTACCCTCTGTGGTGGAAACCAGCAACCCTCAAAACCGAGTGACAGGCGCACCTCCCACTCCATCTGGGAATCACCCTCAACAGTACCGGTCATCCTAATTCTGTTGGTTGTAGCACTTGTGAGTACGTTACCCCTCCCACTATTATAATGTTCTTAGATCTTCCTTTTTCACACCTCAGTGACCCTGAGTTTTTACTGTTCCTTTATCAGTATCAATGTCCCCACAGTAATGATGCTGGTGTCATTCCCTTAGATGTGCTAGATCGTATGTGTTACACCCCATTTCCCCATGGTGTCGACAAATACTCCCTCATATCGATCCTGATGTCTTTCTACAAAACTCACTGGGTTACACCAACCCAAACTGTAACTATTACTTTCCTGACTCCCCCGAGTTTAGTTCTAGTCTCCTACTACCTCATTCCTTCTCCTTGATTAGCCATAACATCAGCAGTATTCCCCTTCATCTAGATGCCTTTTTAGATCAGTGTTTATCTTCTATTGCCCACAAATTTGATGTACTTCGATTATGTGAGACCAAACTCACTAACGATATTGACCATTTGTATAACATTCCTAATTATAATAGACACTGCGTCAACACTCAACACGTCATGACACAGTGGTGGTGTCGCCCTATATGTTGATATCAAGTATAACACTTCTGTAAGAGATGATTTAAAGGTTCAGGAGGAGTACATGGAGAGTGTTTTCATTGAATAACGTAACGACACGAAATATCCTAGTAGGAATATTCTACAGAAGACCCCACACTAATGTAAGGAATTTTATTGATAAATTTTCGAAGCTTATCTCTATCATAAGTTCAGAGAGGAAACATTGCTACATCACAGGAGATTTCAACCTTGATCTATTAAAATCAGAAACCGACACCTCAGTATTAGACCTTCTTGCTACCTGTCATTCTAAACTCTTCTTCAACACTATAACCAAACCTACTAGAGTAACTGCCACCTCTGCCACTGTGATAGATCATATCTGGACTAGCAACACTCCTAACAACCTAGCAAGTGGAATTATTTATAACAATATCTCAGATCACTTCCCAGTTTTTGCCATGTATAAAACAGCCACAAGACCTGAAAGGTCTAGTAGAGTCTCAATTCAATACAGAGACTACTGTGCCGACAACATGCTCCTTTTTGAAAACAACCTAATGAATGCTAACTGGGATCTTGTCTATGCCTCCAACAACCCTAACGTGAACAGCTGTAACTTCTCTTGCATCTTCAATGCTTGCTTTGATAAATGCTTCCCGCTCAAGACTAAGTCAGTGAAAACTGTATCCATTTCCAAACCCTATATCACAAGCGAAATTAAGATAATGATAAAGGAAAAACACAAACTCCAAAGGAAATTTGCAAAAAGACCCATAACTTTCGGTGATGCTTACCGAAGTATAAGAAATAGAGTAACTCAAGCAGTTAGAAATGCCAGACGTAACTATTATACAAATAAGCTCCAGTCAGCATCAGGCGACAGTAAGAAAACCTGGAATGTCATAAATTCTATTCAGAACAGGAACACTCAGCCTTCGGCCCACCACTCAGCTTTTACGATAAACGATTCAGTTACAGTATAACAGAACCCTCCCTCATTGACAACCACTTCAATGAATATTTTATAAATGTTGGCAAAAATCTTGCAGAGAGCATCCCTGATCACCATGAGGAATTTAGAGCCTACCTGCAAAACAGAGAGCAAAATGAACTATTCTTATCCCCTGTCACAGCAGATGAATTACTGGCCATCATAAAAATGTCTAAAGATGCAGCAGCAGGCGAAGACAATATACCAATGAGCATCATTAAGAAAGTGGCCCACATTTGTAACTCTTCCTTCACTAGTGGTGTCTTTCCTGATAAACTGAAAATTGCTAAAGTCCACCTGGCATATAAAAAATCTGGGGACAAAGGTCTCTTCAAGAATTACTGCCCCATATCAGTCCTCCCAGCCTTGAGTAAGATGCTGGAAAAGTTAGCATGTAATAGACTAAATTCCTTCTGCAATGCCAATAACATCTTTACAGAATACCAGTTTGGATTTAGAGCTAGAAGGTCGACTGAGAGTGCTCTGCTATCCTTTACTAATGACATCTTAAATTCATTTGATGACAGTCAGTTCACAGTCGGTATATTCTTGGACCTCTCTAAAGCCTTCGACACTGTCGACCATACCATCTTCCTTTCAAAACTTGAACATTACGGCATTAGGGGCCTATCCCACAATTGGTTTACCTCATATATGTCCAACAGGATGCAGCATGTCTGCTATAATAACCACCAATCTGACTCCTCGCCAATCTTGTATGGAGTCCCCCAAGGTTCCATTCTCGGTCCAGTACTGTTTTTGTTGTACATAAAGGACATAGTCCACGCCAGCACACTCATAAAATACAATTTATTTGCAGACGATAGTAATCTCTATGCCAGCAACTCAGACCTCCATTCCTTGATAAGAACTATGAACATTGAATTAACTAAAGTCGGGACCTGGGTAATACCTAATAAACTGACCTTAAACCTTGAGAAAACCCACTACACGATCTTTCACAGAAGAAAAAACTTACCTCCAGACTTGGACCCCCTGTACCTTGGTAATATAGTCCTCAAATGCGAACAAAATACTAAATTCCTCGGAGTTATTGTTGATGAGAAACTTAACTGGAGAAACCACATACAAGCCATTCACAGTAAAATCAATAAACAGTGCGGTATCATGTATCACACTCGGCAGTCACTCACTCTCACAGCAATGAAAGAAATCTATCATGATCTTGTTTACCAACACCTGATACACTGTCACACACTATGGGGGGCCTCTGCCTTTTCAAAAACACAATCTCTGGTTACTGCACAAAAGAGAGTTGTACGGACAATGACCTACTTGAAAAAAACAGATCACACAAACATTATTTAATAGTCATTAGCACTATATGACTATTATAATTATTATACCTATTACACATACAATGAGGTAAACATAGTGCTAAAAATCATTGATTTATAGCTATGCTGTTATTCAAAAAGTGACATTTCTCCATGTCTGTCGGTGCAAGCTGTGTCTTCCAATGAGTCTCCGGTACTTGTGTTGGTCAGGGATTTCCAGCAGAAAACACCCACTACAGTTGGCCCTTCACATACGAGGGTTAGCAAATACGCGGATTGCACCGCCGGAGGAATATTCTGTACATTGAAGTAATTGAAGTACATTCAAATCGCGCGCGGCACCGCACACCGCCCGCCACCCCACACACACACATGCGTCATGCCACCCCGCGCTCCGTCACTCAGTCAGTCTCGCTGTAACCACGCTTGTGTTGACATCAGCATTGTAGGTCGACCCTGATTTTTTTACCAAAAAATCGTTAATTTACGATATTCCTTGTTTATAGGTCGACCCAAGTTTTTGAGGGTATTGGAACAACAAAACCTTCAGTAAAAACACTCTACGTCCTATAAACTGAGGCTCGCCGTGCCTGAAACACAGAGTGCCGAAGGCAAATTGTTTACCATTTATTATTACGACACTTTACACTGAAACACGGGTAGTTTCAACAAAAATATTGTATATTTCTATTCAAGTATTTATTCAAGTCAATTAGGAGGGAATAATATTTTAATACAACAGTTTTTTAACTGAAAACCAGTACTGTACACTAATGTACAACAATTTTTATCTCTTGAGCAAAATATATGACATTTACATTCAAATGATTGGCTGTCTTGCAAGGATTCCAGCAATGCAAATTATAATCTCCTAACTTTAGTCTGAGACATTATATAAGATAAAAACTGTAAGCCTAAATAAACCCCTGGCTGAGCAGATGGGGGAGGGGGAGGGAGGGAGGGAGGGAGGAGGAGAGGAAGCCAGCCAGCCAATGAGGGGTGGGGGGAGGGTGGGTTGAGGTGATATGTTTGACAGTTTGAGCCGAAAATTCTCTGTGTGTTTATTTAACAGTCCTACATGCTTCCCCCACCCCCCGTACATCCTTGTGTAAGGTGAAGCGCAGAAACGTTTACAGCGCCCAACAGGGAAGCACGCTAAGTATATGCTTGCCTTATGTCTCATGAGTTAAGGGCATAGAAGCCTGAAGAGTCAATGGTTTATGTCTAAGCAAGTTATTGGAAGCGCCAATAACTTGTCCCTGAATACGAATTCGCAACTTTCGATTTACAGCAGGTACCTACTTTGCTGCTAGGTGAACAGGGACCAAGGGGACTAGGAAGAGTGTCCAAACAACTTCCGCCGGCCCGGGAATCGAACCCGTGACATCTTGCTTGCCAGGCAAGAGCAGTACCACTTCTACCACCAGCGCCCCGCCAAGGAGTATTGCCTGCAACAAGGGATTGCATTCAAGATTTTGTTAATTTTGGATAATGCTCCGGGACACTCACCACACCTGGACAACATGCACCCTGATGTTAAGGTAGTCTAAATTCCACCTAACACTACCTCTGTCATCCAACTCATGGAACAAGGTGCTATTGCAGCTTTTAAAGCTAATTATTTATGTACGACCTTCACTCAGGCTGTTGCTGCTACTGAAGGAGAGAAAACGCTCAGAGAGTTTGGGAAGGACTACAACATTTTGACATGTATAAAGAACATTATTGCAGCATGGGATGAGGTTACAGGACAATCCATGAATGGAATATGGAAGAAAGTCCTGAAAAGATATATGAACAGTTTCAGAGGATTTAATGAAGATAAAGTAATTTCTGAGATTAGTAACAAGATAGTGGAATTCGGTAAACAGCTCGAGTTAGAAAGTGATAATGAAGATGTTGAGAGTTAGAAATTGATAATGAAGATGTTGAGCAGTTGGTTGAGTGTAGCAGAAGAGCTAAGTAACCAGGATCTTATTGAACTGGAAGCACAGAAAAATGCAGAGGAAGAAGAGAGTCTAAATGTAGAAGAACTGCACCCCCCAAAATTTTTCAGTGAAACAAATGGCAGAGGCATTTGCTACAATTAATAAGGGGATGCAAATGTTTGACGGAATGGATCAAAATGTTGAGCGTTTTGCCAAAGTTGACAGAACGGTCCAAGATGCACTTCATTGCTACAGGGAGATTAATAATGGAAAGAAAAAGCAAACTGTGCAGTCTAAATTGGACATATATTTTAAGAAGTCCCCCATTGCTGTCTCCTCACGCCCCACCAGTGCTGCCTCTTCACTCCCTAAAGATGATCCAATACCTACAACCAGCAGGTTACCCCTGTACATTATCCTGTCTTAAGAAAGCGCCCTAGATGACCCACCCAGCGCTGTCTCCTCCTCTGCTGCATCCAATTAATATAGTCTACATGTATACCTGTAAATACAAAATTATGGGGGCCCTGTGTGCATTCAGCAGACTACATTAAAGTTAAGTGCACAGTAACACTGTATCCATTATTCATTAAAGATTACTTTTACTGTAATATATATATATATATATATACAGTCAACCCTCACTTTACGCGGTCCCACATTCCGCATTTCCACGTTGACGCGGTGCCCTGCCAGAACCCAGGATGCTCACATTCCGCGGTGGGTGTACCCCTTTACACGGGTGAAGTATAATTTTTTTATTTAGCTCATAAAATTCATACAAATTATCCGGCCAGAATATAATTTACATTGCTGGAATTCTTACAATTTGATGATCATTTTGGATATAAACATCATAGATTTTGCATTAGACATACAAATTTTAGATATAATGTTTACTCTGAGTAAATATGTTATCTTTTGTGCAAAATATATGACATTTATATTCAAAATAATCCTGGTCTTACAAGGAATCGAGCAATGTCAATTATATTATCCTAACTTTAGTCTTATTTATTATTTATTACTAAAAAGGTAAACAGTCTTGTATTCCCACACATTTATCTAGTAGGGACGGTTGGTGGGGGGTGGGGGGGGGAGGGAGGGAGGGACCGGCGACCGACCACCTGGCATGTGTGAAGAATATTTTTTTTTTTATTAACTGAAAATTTTTATTTTAGCTCATAAAATTCATACAAATTACCCGGCCAGAATATAATTTACATTGCTGGAATTCTTACAATTTGATGATCATTTTGAATAAAAACATCATATATTTTGCATTAGACATAAAATTTTTAGATATAATGTTTACTCTGAGTAAATATGTTATCTTTTGTGCAAAATATATGACATTTATATTCAAAATATTCCTGGTCTTACAAGGAATCCAGCAATGTCAATTATATTACCCTAACTTTAATCTGAGGTATTATTTAATACTAAATGTTAAAATCTAGTTTTTTCACCCACTCTTTCTCTTGAAGGGAGGGTTGGTGGGAGGTGGGGGGGAGGGTTGGGACGGACTGACCATCTGGCTCGTTGGAAGAGGGGGGAGGCAAGGTGGGGTACTTTGATTGACAGATAGTGTCATGAAGAACATATTTTTTTTTTTATTAACTGAAGATATTTGTTTTAGCTCATAAAATTCATACAAATTACCCGGCCAGAATATAATTTACATTGCTTGAATTCTTACAATTTGATGATCATTTTGAACATAAACATCATAGATTTTGCATTAGACATACAAATTTTAGATGTAATGTTTACTCTGAGTAAATATGTTATCTTTTGTGAAAAATATATGACATTTATATTCAAAATATTCCTGGTCTTACAAGGAATCCAGCAATGTCAATTATATTATCCTAACTTTAGTTTCAGGTATTATTTATTAAAATTTAGTGGTTTCCCCCAAAAATTTCTCAGAGAGGGAAGAGCCAGCAGTGTTGTGTGAGAAGAGGGGGAGGGAGTTGAGTCCATTATTTGAATGGACATTAACTTGGTGACTGTATTTCTCTATTTCTCTTAAGTATTAATTGTGTGCATGTACCATCATAAAATTAAGATGTTATTTTTACTACAACATAGTTATGTGTCTTCAAAAAGTGGAGTTTGGGGGTCGGGCCGGTTTCTATTGGAATTAATCCCATATGTTCTGTTGTTCACTTAACGCGGATTTCACTTAACACGGGACCCTCTGGGTTCTATTGACCGCGTTAAGTGGGGTACAACTGTATATATATAATATATATATATATATATATATATATATATATATATATACAGTGACCCCTCGGTTAATGAACTCAATCCGTTCCAGAAGGTCGTTCGTTAACCGAAACCATTGTTTCAATGGGTTTTTGGGTAATTGGTTCCAGCTCACCGAAAATTTCCTAAATTCAACAAAAATGTAGAAAAGTTCACTTACTTTGAGGTGTGTATGTAGAAGGCTCCTGGATGATGATGATGATGATGATGGGAATTACAATGGGGGTGGAGAAGGAAGAAGAGAAGGCATTGGGGTGGAAGAGAAGTCACCCCATGGCACCATTTCACCCATAAAATTTTAGTTCTCTTGGTGTATTTCAAAATTATTTTCTTTAAATCAACACTGTACTGCATTATATATTGTCAATATGTAAAATATATTTCAAAATGACCAATAATTTGCTTGGAAACACAGAAAAAAAGCGTTTAGTTGAAGAGAGTCTCAAGCAAGATGTTACCTCCACTGAAAACAGAGAGACTAGCGCCTGTTTTGCTGTGTTAAGAATTTGGATGCTGCGCTTTAAAACTGTCCACTTTACCTTCAATTATGTTCAATAATTGTTAAAATGACTAAAAATTGAATATTAAACTTTTAAAATTATTGAATAGTATAAACTTCTTATTATTTACTAAATAGTTAGAATTTAAGCCCTAGAACGATTAATGTATTGGACTGATACTTAAGCTGGTTGCCCGGCCAGTCTGGCGAAAACATGTTGAGGTGGGTTAAGTAAGGAGATTCGTTAACCCGAATTTTGTTAGATTAACGATTGAATCTTATGGAAGGCAGTTAGTTAACTTGAAATTTTACGTTGTAACGAGATTAGATTAAGCGAGGGTCACTGTATATATATATATATATATATATATATATATATATATATATATATATATATATACACACACAGTAATTCCCCTCTTTAACGCGTTTTTTTAATTCGTTTCTACATTTACGCGGTACCTAGCCAGAACCGGAATTCCCACTTTACGCAGTGCATCTCCTCATATACGCGGGTGAAGTATAATTTTTTTTATTTAGCTTATAAAATTCATATAAATTACCCGGCCAAAATATAATTTACATTGCTGGAATTCTTACAATATCATGATCATTTTGAATATAAACATCATGGATTTTGCATTAGACATACAGTGGTGTATGCTATAACGAATCTAATTGGTTCTAGAACCTTGTTCTTTATAGCATTCGTTCGTTATAGGATTAATCCGTTTCAGGCCCCCAAATACAACCACTTAACACTGAAAAATATAAATATAAAATTGTATAAATTGTAAAAAAAGTGCATAAATATGCATCTAAACCCCAGAAATAAAGAGTATCATTAATAATTGTAATAAAAAACAATAAATTAGTAAAAAAAAAAAAGAAAATAAATTTTTTTTTAATAATGTTTGTTGTAGGAGTTTCGTTAGTTATAGCATTCTCAATTTTATAGGTAAAACCGTTCGTTATAGGAATATTCGTAGTAGGATCCGTTCGTTATAGCATACCCCATTGTACAAATTTCAGAGCTAATGTAATAATTTGGTTTACATTAAGCAAATATTTTATCTTTTGTGCAAAATATATGAAGTTTATATTCAAAATATTCCTGGTCCTGCAAGGAATCCAGCAATGTCAATTATATTATCCTAACTTTAGTCTGAGGTATTATTTATTACTAAAAATGTAAATATACTATTTTCTCCCAAAGCTTCTCTGGTAGGGAGGGAAGGTGAGGGGTGGGGGGGAGGGAGGGAGGGACCGACCCAGCTAGGGTGAAGTATTTTGATTGACAGATAGTGTCCTTGAAGAATATTTCTTTGTTTATTTAATGAAGATATATGTTTTAGCTCATAAAATTCATACAAAGCCAATATTTTATCTTTTGTGCAAAATATATGACGTTTACATTCAAAATATTCCCTGACCTGCAAGGAATCCAGAAATGTCAATTATATTATCCTCACTTTAGTCTGAGGTATTATTTATTACTAAAAGTTAAAATCTAGTTTTTTCACCCAACATTTCTCTGGTAGGGAGGGAAGGTGGGGGGTAGGGGGGAGGGTTGGGACCGACCGACCATCTGGCGCGGTTGGAAGAGGAGGGAGGCAAGTTGGGGTACTTTGATTGACAGATAGTGTCGTGAAGAATATTTTTTTTTTTATTAACTGAAGATATTTGTTTTAGCTCTTAAAATTCATACAAATTACTGGACCAGAAAATAATTTACATTGCTGGAATTCTTACAATATGATGTTCATTTTGAATATAAACATCATGGATTTTGCATTAGACATACAAATTTTAGATCTAATGTAATAATTTGGTTTACACAAAGCAAGTATTTTATCTTTTGTGCAAAATATATGAGTTTACATTCAAAATATTCCCTGACCTGCAAGGAATCCAGAAATGTCAATTATATTATCCTAACTTTAGTCTGAGGTATTATTTATTACTAAACGTTAAAATCTAGTGTTTCACCCAATCATTTCTCAGAGAGGTAGGGGCCAGTGAGCTGTGAAGAGGGATGGGGGGGGATTTGAGTCTATTATTAGAATGGACATTAACCTGGCGACTGTATTTCTCTTAAATATTAATTGTGTGAGCATACCATCATAAAATTTAGATGTTATTTTTACTACAACATAGGTACAGTAGTACCCCGCTTAACGCGGTCAATAAAACCCACAGGGTACCGTGTTAAGTGAAAACCGCGCTAAGTGAACAACAGAACATATGGGATTAATTCCAATAGAAACTGGCCCATCCCCAACCCACTTTTTTCCACACAATACCTATGTTCTAGTAAAATAACATCTTAATTTTATGATGGTACATGCACACAATTAATACTTAAGAGAAATAGAGAAATACAGTCGCCAAGTTAATGTCCATTCAAATAATGGACTCAACTCTCCCCTTCTTCTCACACTACACTGCTGGCTCTTCCTCTCTGAGAAATTTTAGAAACCACTAAATTTTAATAAATAATACCTCAAACTAGAGTTAGAATAATACAATTGACATTGCTGGATTCCTTGTAAGACTAGGAATATTTTGAATATAAATGTCATATATTTTGCACAAAAGATAACATATTTACTCAGAGTAAACATTACATCTAAAATTTGTATGTCTAATGCAAAATCTATGATGTTTATATTCAAAATGATCATCAAATTATAAGAATTCCAGCAATGTAAATTATATTCTGACCGGGTAATTTGTATGAATTTTATGAGCTAAAACAAATATCTTCAGTTAATAAAAAAAATATTCTTCACACGGTAACAGATGGTCGGGTCGGCTGTCCCTTCCCTCCCCCACCCACTAACCGTCCCCTACCAGATGTGTGCAGAATATTTACTTTTTAGTAATAAATAATACCTTAAACTAAAGTTAGATAATATAATTGACATTGCTGATTCCTTGTGTCCAGGAATATTTTGAATACAAATGTCATATATTTTGCACAAAAAATAACACATTTACTCAGAGTAAACATTATATCTAAAATTTGTATGTCTAATGCAAAATCTATGATGTTTATATTCAAAATGATCATCATATTGTAAGAATTCCAGCAATGTAAATTATATTCTGGCCGGTAATTTGTATGATGAGCTAAAACAGGCAGTCAGGCAGGGGGCGGGTGGGGGTGGGCCAAAAATAGCTCGAGCCGACACTAATCACAGATACGTGGAAAAAACCCGCGTTAAGTGAAAGTCTGGACTTGGCGAGGCACCGGTATATGGTAAACGCGCTTGCTTAAACCGGTTAGCGGGTAATACTGTATTGTGTCGGAAAAAGGGAGTTTGGGTCAGGAGTCTCTATTGGAATTAATTCCATATGTTCTGTTGTTCACTTACGAGGTTTTTACTTTCCGCGTACCTGTGGGTTCAATGACCGCGTAAATCGGGGTACTACTGTATATATATATATATATATATATATATATATATATATATATATATATATATATATATATATATATATATATATATATATATATATATATATATATATATATATATATATATATATATTCAGAAATTTCAGAGTAATTTCAAATGCCCCGCCATTAGCGTATACTGAGCGCTCAAGGTCATCTGAGGGGAGAGCGCTGCCTGCTCATAGCGAGAGATGCGAACTAGGCCTATATGATATTAAATGTAATTTACCGAATTAATAATGATGCGATTCATGAAGTAAGGACTATTATTGAATTTGAAATTATTATAGATTGTTTATCAGTCTGAATAATGTTACGGTGTCCCAAGGAGTTATTAGTTAGGCAGAAAATATATCACGTAGGCTCACACTTTGAGAGGACACGAGGCGGCTTCTCAGTCGCGAGGGAGGAGTCAAAAACAAGACGTCCCTGCGTGTCCATCACAGAAATAGTCAGAGAACAAGTAAGTCTCATGCGATCTCAGACAGGGTTAGATAGGGCAGTGGTAAAGTAAACTAGAGCTAACAGTGAGTTCATTTCAGGGTTTCCGTCAGAACCCACTTGACTGGAGTTGACCGGAGTTGACCGGAGTTGACTGCGAGAGATTGACTGCCGTTTGAGACTGCCGTTGATGATTGAGGGTGGCGATTGTCGCCATTGGACCGATCAGTGTAGGCCTGTCACTGCTTAGCAGGGTAGCAAAGGATCTCTTGAGTGAACGAGTGCTTCCGACAACTAAAACAACGGGACCAGCATCCACAGTGGGTGATCAATTCTTACCACTCTGGTGCACAACACCACGTGTCCCGAGCAGCTTAGTGAAACCCTCTTGCTAACGGGAAGCTAAAGTTTCTCTCAACTGTACAAGGTCTGATTGGCTCACTCTCTTCCTGCCCATGGACGCACTGGGAGTACACTGAGGCTATCTGAGTATATTAATGGTCACACACTGAGACCGTGCGTCTAGGACTCTAGGAGATACCTAGAGGAACATTTTATCTTCCTTATTACGGGTGTAGTTAACATCATTCCTCAGACTGATATTATCTTGACGTGTGTAGTTTAATAGTCCTAAATGGAAACAACGGAGTACCTTAGCTTTCGTCTTTATTCAAGACATCTTCAGAGGCAACTGGATTACATGGACAGAGAGAGGCTTAAATATACAGGGTGACCTAAAAACATGAGGTCAGGTCATAATGATGACATCCACTAATCCCCACACCAACACACACGTAGAGGAGCTTAAGAGAAGGGTGGTGACGTGACTAGTCAGGTCAGGTCAAAAATAAGGGACCCACAAAATAATTATTATACATCTAGATCAAAGGTTTTCTAAGCATTTTTAACCTTGGGCCACTGACAAATAAATTTATGTAACATATTATCAGTTTTGAACTGACCATCACTAAGGTTTATTGATTTTAATTCCTTAATCAAACTAGCTTCAACCAGAAGTCTTTCTGTGACACAAGATGATTTGAATACTTCTAAGCTTTTTTCCCAAGCAATGGGGTGATTATTATTCCTAACATGAACGAACAAGGCACTGCTTTCAGATGCAGTTCTGATATTATACTTATGTTGTTTGATTCTGAGCTGCAGTGTTTTTCCTGTCTGACCTACATAATTACAATTACATTTGCTACATGGAATACAATAAACACTTCCATTTACATTCAAACTTGGGCTATTCCTTATTAACATATTGGTAATGGTTGAGTCATACTTGAAAACAACATTAATATTTAGAAGCTTGAGGGACCGAACTAACGGGACAAATTCATTACGATAGGGCAGAGTCAAAATATTCTTAAGTGTAGGAACTTGTCTGGTTTGAGAGGAATGAAAGGATTTTTTAGCCCTTTTAAAACAACGATCAACAAACACAGAAGGGTACCCAAGTTTCTGTGCAATAGAACGAATGTGTTTCAATTCATCGTCAATAAATTCAGAGTCACAAATACGCAGACATCTTAAGAACATAGCAGAAAAAACTGACATTTTGGTAGACTCAAGGTGATTCGATAAAAAGTGAATGAAACTGTCTACCTGTGTGGGCTTTCTATATACCTTAAATTTATAGTTTTATCAAGATTTATCTTATCCACGTTTTCACACACACACACACACACACACACACACACACACACACACACACACACACACACACATATATATATGCAAGTAAATCAGTGTAGGTGCGCATGATCCAGGTATATGCTGAAAACTACAAGGAAAAATAAAACACGAAGTTCCCAAGCACTTTCGTGTAATTCACACTTGAGGAAGGCATAAAAACTAGTTTCCGGAAAGCACCATCAGGTCAATAAAGGCAGAAGTTGTATCATTTGTAAGTTATAAATGGGAAAATCAGAGGTTGATGTAGAGTGGCCAGTCTATAGTGTTGTTTTTCCCATTAGTTTATGTATTTGCATTTGGCGCAATTTTTCCAGTCTAAATTACAAGCAAAATACAAGATCTTACTGTACAATAATCTCAAACAATTGTAAGGCATAATCTTATTCGGAAATTTGTAAATTTTGCACAGATTAGCACATGTAAACAAATTCTCAGGAACACATACATTTGCTGTACTGAATAAGAAAAATTATGCAGAAAGTATAAGCACCTGCGAGTGTTATGCCTGTAAGTTTTTAAAGTCATGTGACGACTCTGTCCCCTACTCACTTTACCACCATAACCATCACTTGCTCCAACTGGACACCAGGAGAAGAAACTGCTTCACGAAGCTACTCAATCCCAGTGAGCACCATTTCAGAATCAATTTCCTATCCGACTATGAGACCAGTTTCCCATCTGACTATGAGACCGAGGTATCAAGGCAAGTGTGTCTGCCTGGTAAGCTGAGTCTCTCTCTTTGTGGCTGACGGTGTACCTCTTCTCCCGGGGTGTGGACAACAAATTGTATTAAGGACTACTGCTGGTGGTGTTGTGATGGTTTGATGGTAGTGGACTACGGCGTTAATCCCTGGTTCCTTGTGGTTGGACGGCAACCTAGACTTGCTACCTGAGCTGCCATTTCTATCATGTTTTTGTGTTGTTGTATATAATGGGTGTATTGAATGCTTAAAGTAAGAATAACTGGGTAATATTCTGGTGTGTTTTGACAAATGCATAGTTGTTACTTTTGTTTTGATAATTGCATATTTTACTTTACTTGTGTTATTTAATGTACCTAATTAACTAACTTAATCAATACAGGGGCTCCCCTACTTATGAACTGGTTAGGTTCCTGAGGTCTGTTCGTAAGTCCATTTGTTCGTAAGTCCAACATTACTCTTGATAATACTGAATACTGTATACAGCATTGTAAAAAAAGGTTGTACAGACAGCTATACCCCCAATAATACTTGACAGTATTTCTTACCAGCCTTAAACGGTATTTTAATGTGTAAATAGCATGTATAGTAATAATAGAATGTATAGTAATAATAAATAAAGGTATTTATAAGGTTACTGTACTTACTTTATTCCTGGTGCTGCCTTGCTTGCTGGGACTGATGTTGCTTGCAGGGGTGTTGGAGTTCGTTGGAGGATGGAGATGAGGGTGGAGGTGGAGGATCAACAGGGTCTGAGGTACAGGTATCTGGTTCTGGGGCACTGGGAATGGCTTTAAAGGTTGTAAAACCTCCTGTAGATGTAGATGGCATTGGTTCTTGATGTTCCGTAGATTATAATTTCCCTTGCTTCTTGTGTCCCATCTCAACTCTCTTAAACTCTTATCAAGAGATGTCTGCACAGTTAATCTCTTCTTTTCTTCATATATTATCTTGTTGCAGGCAATAGCATCATGAACAGCTGCAGACACTTTTGTAATTTTTCAGTGTTTGGGTCCTGAGACTCAAAAGAAGCTGTACCTTCTCAATCATGCTAAAATCTTCAGCCAGCTGCTTAGAGTTGAACTTTCTGGGTTCCTCAGCCTCCTGTTCCTCCTCAGGAACCTCCTCCTGGACCCTGTGTAACTCCAGCTCCATCAAATCTTCGTTGGTCAGCTCCTGAGTATGGCATTCCAACAATTCGTAGACATCATCTTCCTCCATTTCCAAATGCAGTTGCTTGCCCAGTTCCACTACGTTGTTGGCCACTGAATCCACATTCTCTGTAAATCCCTTGAAGTCATTGGCAAATTGTGGGCAGAGCTTCTTCCAAACACCATTGGAAGTCTTGACCTCATGCCAGGAAGCATCAATGTTCTTCATGGCCTTGTAGATGTTGTAGTTCTTCCAGAACTCTCTCAGTGTCACTCCACTCTCCCCTTCTGTCCCCTTCACAGCCTGTGTGAAAGTTCTCTGCAGGTAGTATGCTTTAAGACTTGCTATGACACCTTGGTCCATAGGCTGCAGGACAGAGGTGGTATTGGGAGGCAAGTACACCACCTTGATGTTGGCGTGGAAATCGTCCAGGAATGATGGATGACCAGGGGCATTATCTAGCACAAGCAGGATCTTAAAGGGCAGGTTTTTGTTGTTGCAGTACTTTTCCACATCAGGTACAAAATTATGGAAAAACCAGTCTTCGAAGAAAACTTGAGTCATCCATGCCTTAGGGTTAGCCTTCCACACAATAGGAAGTGAAGATTTGACAACACCCTTGAGGGCCCTGGGGTTTTTGGAATGATACACTAACAAAGGTTTTAGTTTGCAGTCACCAGCAGCATTTCCACCAAGCAGGAGTGTTAAATCTATCCTCCGATGCCTTAAAACCAGGCATATTCTTCTCTTCTTTGGCGATGTAAGTACGATCAGGTATTTTCTTCCAGTATAAACCGGTCTCATCCACATTAAACACCTGCTCTTGTAGGTAACCCCCCTCATCAATAATTTCCGACAAAAGCATAGGAAACTCCCTGGCTGCTACCATGTCAGCACTGGCAGCCTCACCACTCACTCTTATGTTGTGCAGGTTTGAATGAGCCTTAAACCTGTGGAACCAACCATGGCTAGCAGTAAATGTTTCTTCAGCAACACTCTCACTATGTTTAGCCTTTACGTCTTCAAAGAGACTTATGGCCTTCCGCTGAATTAAGTTAAGGCTTATAGGCATGCAGTGCTGATGCTGGTTTTCCAGCCACATATTCAAAAGTTTTTCGTGGAATGCATTGGCACAGAACCTTTCACATGTTGAATAATGCGCTCTTTGTCCTTCAAAATTTCCCAACAGTCGAACGATTCATCCCAAGAGCATTTGCTATTCTTATCATTTTCTTACCTCTTTATAATGTCCACCTTAGTTTTCAACATAATAGTGCTACGCTTCTTACTACCACCATCACCACTGGCATCACTCTTATGCTTCTGAGACATGTTGGGGTCAATAACATTCATCAAAACCATAAATAACACCGTGAGGTAGCAGAGGAGCACAACAACAACAATGGCATTGGGGATACAGGGCGACGCCAAAAAGCCAACACCATCTATCGCGGCAAGGTTGAATTCCACCGATAGTTTTCAAACAGGCAACTGGACATACGGACAGGTTTGTTCGGATCTCTGAAAGTTCGGAAATAGGGGCGCTCCTGTACTTAGTTTACATGATAATCTTTTTCCTTTCATAACTTAAATCTGCCTGTCACAAACAGTGATCCTTGTGTGTGTCTCAAAGCCCTCAATATGTTTTATCATCTATATATTATATTTTCCCTGTATAGTTTTGGTTTAAAATGCCACTTCCAGTGTTGTCAAAAACATTTTAATCTTTGCTGTGAAATTTTTCGAAAAAAAAGGAAATATATATCTTATTTTAAGTCATGAAAATTACAAAAAAAATCTTACCTGAGTAATTGGTATAGGTACAAGACGCGGCTAAACCCCTTTATTGTTGGCCGTGGAAGACGAAACTGAAGGTGGAACTTTGGATGTGTGGAGAATGACTGGTGCATGTGGTGAAGCACCCTGGGTCGTGGCTGCTCGCAGCACTGGGGTTGTGCCACCAGGGAGACCACTACTTGATCCCAGCACAGTAATGGTTGTGGCATTTGGAGTCATCACTGGTCGCGGAACCCCTGGTCATATTAAGATATATATATAATATATATATAATATAATATATATACCGTATATCCGGCTATAAGACGTACACTACTTGATCCTGCATATAATGGTTGTACATTGACATCATCATCATGAACCCTGGTTTACAGATATATATATATTATATATATAATATGGGCTATATACCGATATCTCGGTTATAAGACGAATTTGAACATTAAAAAAAAAATTCGCCCAAAGAAGGCTTAAACTACTCAAGTTTAAAATTTACCTCTTAAATATTGTGGTTTAGTGTGTCAAGAGGGTGATGGAAACATCAGAAGCTACCCACAAGGTCTTACCACTCAATTATTTATACTGAAACTAAAAAGAGTATGCTGCAAGCTGGGATTCAAATTAAGATTACCAGCATATTAAAAATAATAAAAATGTATTATAAACCTGTCTAACATGTACTGTAAAAGAGCATTATATACCCCTGTAATAAACATTTTCAGCTTATCATCATTAATAATTCTCCCCACGCCTCCCATCTAAGCCTGCAGTGAGGAGACAAGAAGCGAAAAAGTGACCGTAGATCGGGGCTATTTTTTTTAGCCGGAGTGGCTGTAATGCATATCGGTATATTTACTGATAATAATACTTCCCATAAATAATTAATTTAAAATTTATTTTTTTACAAGGAATATTCAGCAATGACTGTATTAATTCTGAAACTACTGATGTTAAATAATAAGACGCTATGACGCCACTAGTGTTTACACTCATACTAGTTGGTAACATTTGATGCTATTATTTAAAGTGAAATTCATTTTATTTAAGTAATTCAATCATAAAATAAAATAAGCAAAAAGGAAAAAGATCAGGAAGTGAGAAATAAAATATCAGGTAAAGGCAAGTGTCAAAGAGAGAACAACCATAAACTGCAATTGTGTGTGTAAATGAGGCAGAAAGTCAGTCAGCCATGAACCCGGGACTTGGTCACACTTTTCAGGATATATGGCAGCAGGGTTCATTAGACAACACATTATGCTTCCGCAACATCTTCCCAGGCGTGTAGTATCTACCTGCTTCAGAAGCTGCCTACTACCCAGCACACAATTTTTAGTAATATTACTTGGATACAGAGATAAATTAGACAATGAAAATAGCTCGATTAAATGACTATCAAGACGCTTTCCCATTGGTGCAGCTGTAAGAAGAGGGGGAGATGGGCCACGAGAGTCTGCCTTTGCGTCTGAAGACCAGTACTGCACTTAATGCACTACAAATAATTCATTGGGGTATTTATTTTTATACATATATTTTGTTGTATATATATATATATATATATATATATATATATATATATATATATATATATATATATATATATATATATATATATATATATATATATATATATATATATATATATATATGTTGTATATATCTATATATGTATGTATGTATGTATGCATGCATGCATGTGGGTATGTATGCACAATCCAAAGGAAGATGGATTAGTTGGAAGTGTATCCGTAAAGAAAAATAAATATTTACTTTATATTGCTATGTCAATGTTTGGGTAAATCTTATATTTCTGGCCACGGCTAATATTTCTATTAGGCTAATGGGGAGTGAAGCTTCTGCTCATCATATACTGAATATTATTTATCACTATTGCCACAAAGAGTATATTATTACAAATCATACTAGTATAAAAAAGATACTGGAGTGAAGCTTCTGTAATTATTTCTAATATTAAGTAACACTAACTAATTATTTCAAGTATAACTCACGTGGACAAAACATATAGATTGGTGGTCAGACCGACAGGCGAGAAGTGGTGGAGGCGGGGCGTGGTGAGGCGGAGCAAGAGGTAGGGCGGGGAGGCGGAGGGTGCGCGGGCGTGCTGGGAGGCGCAGTTAAGTGTAGGGGAGGAGCTTTAGGTGGTTGATCGGGCCAGGCTGGCTTTGCGGGAAGTGGGCACGAACGCAAGGAAGGGGTAGGGGTGGGGGGTGAGGGGAGGAGGAAGGTGGGGAGGGTGAGGTGGAGGATTAGACAGGAGGAGGATGAAGAAAAGACAGTGTTAAGTTATAAGAAGCAAGTACAGACATCAGCTTAAGCACCGAAACAATAATTTCTAATGCTCAATACTGGCTCAACAATCAAACTGCACTTGGGCCACTGAGAATACAATATAATACAATATAATACAAACAACGAAGAAACATTGTTAACCATTACAAATATCGAACATGGATGAAACATCGCGAACTTACATGGTTTCAATCATACTGTTGGATACAAAGGGTGCAAAAACAGTGTTAGTGAAAAACAACAGACACAAAAGACATGGTTTTACAGTAGTACTTTCTGCATGCAGACGAAACCGTTGAACTCAATGCTAATTCTTTAAGAGGAAACAATGCCCAAAATCAAGTTCCCCGCCGGAGCTGTTCACGCCACGAGAAAGGGTGGATGGACGAAGTGAATTGTGTTATGATCGATCATATGGCGGAAGCACTGTGCTAAACAGCGTAGCCTCTTAGTATGGAGTACCGATTATTTAACAGAGGAACAAAACCATATGAGGAATTAACAGTGATACGGCAGTTATTCCGGTGATTAACTTCAGTTGTATTAACCACTTGATGCTTGTTCAAACAAACCATCTGGCGACCACGTTTGAACAATGTTACGCGGACGATCAGCGTAAAAGTTCATATTTAAAGGTGAACACGTGTTCTCTTAACTGATGATCAGTGATTTGTTATCAAGGCATGGAATGATATTAATAAATAGCGGCTGGTGCCTTAAATACAAAGTGGAATATTCTAGTCTAATGATGGTGGCGGAAATGATATAGAGTGACGAGGTAGATGAAATAGAAGACGGGTTTACTTTTCATCTGATTTGGAGTTTGATCCTTATGATGAAGCAGCCATAAATGTATCTCAGGATGTACTTGAAGAACTTATGATATCAGATGTTGATGATGTGGATTTTGAAGGTTTTTAAAACATGATGACGTCAGTAATAATCATGTGCTAATAACATTTTTAACTTGTCGGGTAATTTGCTTTTAAAATATTGTGACTTAGTAAATTAAATGTGTGCATGTGTATATATGTATACATACAGTATATATAAATATGTTTGTGTAATAAATGTATGTAGTAAGTACGTAATATTTTTTCACTCAAATCCTAATGAAACACTACTGGAGAACATTCTTTTGTCACAAAACAAGTTTATAAATTAAAGAAAATAATTACAGTGTGTTTAATATATTACAGTATACAGTTAACCCTCACTTTCACGTTATTATCCAGGAGGAGTACCTTGAAGCGAGAAATGTAAAGTGAATAATATAACATATGGGATTAGGTGGTAGGTCAGGCGATCCCAAACTCCCACTTTTGACGACCTTAACTATATTTGTAGTAAAAATAACATCATAATTACATGATGGTACATGCACACAATTAATACTTTTAGAAATACAGTCACCAAGTTAATGTCCATTCAAATAATGGACATGACTCCCTCCCCTCTCACACTACACTGCCCGGCTCTTCCCTCTCTGAGGGGTACTGGGGAAAACCAGGTATAGTATTAAATAATACCTCAGATTAAAGTTAGGATAATATAATTGACATTGCTGGATTCCTTGTAAGACCAGGAATATTTTGAATATAAACGTCATATATTTTGCACAAAAGATAACATACTCAGAGTGAACATTTTATCTAAAAATTTTATGTCTAATGCAAAATATATGTTTATATTCAAAATGATCATCAAATTGTAAGAATTCCAGCAATGTAAATTATATTCTGGCCAGGTAATTTGTATGAATTTTATGAGCTAAAATAAAAATCTTCAGTTAATAAAAAAAAAAATATTCTTCACACGGTAACAGATGGTCGGTCGCCGGTCCCTCCCTCCCTCCCCCCCACCAACGTCCCTACTAGATAAATGTGTGGGAATACCAGACTGTTTACCTTTTTAGTAATAAATAATAAATCAGACTAAAGTTAGGATAATATAATTGACATTGCTGGATTTCTTTTAAGACCAGGAATATTTTGAATATAAATATCATATATTTTGCACAAAAGATAACATATTTACTCAAGAGTAAACATTATATCTAAAATTTGTATGTCTAATGCAAAATCTATGATGTTTATATTCAAAATGATCATCAAATTGTAAGAATTCCAGCAATGTAAATTATATTCTGGCCGGATAATTTGTATGAATCTTATGAGCTAAATAAAAAAATTATACTTCACGTTAAGGGTACACCTCGGAATGTGAGCATCACAGGTTCTGGCAGGGCACAGCGTAAACGTGGAAAGCAGCGGAATGTGGGACGCGTAAAGTGAGGTTGACTGTATTATAAATAAATAAATAAACAAATAATTCGGTAAATCTATTTCAAGTAAATGGAAAATAAGCAAACAAATGTTATTTACCACCACCCCTTCCCTCTGGCTCAGGGTGAGATGGAGGGGAGATAAAGAAGGCTATTTATAGCCCGTCTTGTGTCTGAAGTGGCCAGTACGCTAATGCACCATAAATAATTCATTTAACATTTATTTTTTGTACATATATTTTGTTATATACATACATACATATACATATATATATACATATACATATACATATATATATATATATATATATATATATATATATATATATATGAGTAATACTGTAGGTGCCTGGGTCTTAACCACAAGGAAGAAAACCGAAGTTCCAAGCGATTTCGTGTTTTCTTCTTTCTATATATATATATATATATATATATATATATATATATATATATATATATATATATATATATATATATATATATATATATATATATATATATATATATATATATATATATATATATATATATATATATATATATATATATATATATATATATATATACAGTCAACCCTCACTTTAACGGTCCCACAGTCGCGTTTCTGCATTTTGCCCTGCCCGAACAGGATGCTCACATTCGCGGTGGGTGTACCCTTTACGGGTTGAAGTATAATTTTTTATTTAGCTCATAAAATTCATACAAATTATCCGGCCAGAATATAATTTACATTGCTGGAATTCTTACAATTTGATGATCATTTTGAATATAAACTTCATAGATTTTGCATTACACATACAAATTTTAGATATAATGTTTACTCTGAAGTAAATATGTTATCTTTTGTGCAAAATATGACATTTATATTCAAAATATTCCTGGTCTTACAAGGAATCCAGCAATGTCAATTATATTATCCTAACTTTAGTGATTTATTATTTATTACAAAAAGGTAAACAGTCTGGTATTCCCACATTTATCTAGTAGGAAGGTTGGTGGGGATGAGGAGGGACGGCGACCATCTGTTACCGTGTGAAGAATATTTTTATTAACTGAAGATTTTTATTTTAGATATAAATTCATACAAATTACCGGCCAGTATATAATTTACATTGCTGGAATTCTTACAATTTGATGATCATTTGAATATAAACATCATATATTTTGCATTAGACATAAAATTTTTAGATATAATGTTTACTCTGAGTAAATATATTATCTATTGTGCAAAATATATGACATTTATATTCAAAATATTCCTGGTCTTACAAGGAATCCAGCAATGTCAATTATATTATCCTAACTTTAATCTGAGGTATTATTTAATACTAAATGTTAAAATCTAGTTTTTCATCTTTCTCTTGAAGGGAGGTTGGTGGGAGGAGGTGGGGGAGGTTGGGACTGACTGCGTGGTTGGAAGAGGCAAGGGGGTACTTTGATTGACAGATATTAATAGTGAAGAATATTTTTTTTTATTAACTGAAGATATTTGTTTTGCTCATAAAATTCATACAAATTACCCAGCCAGAATATAATTTACATTGCTGGAATTCTTACAATTTGATGATCATTTTGAATATAAACATCATAGATTTTGCATTAGACATACAAATTTTAGATGTAATGTTAACTCTGAGTAAATATGTTTATCTTTTGTGAAAAATATATGACATTTATATTCAAAATATTCCTGGTCTTACAAAGGAATCCAGCAATGTCAATTATATTATCCTAACTTTAGTTTGAGGTATTATTTATTACTATACCTGGTTTCCCCAAAATTTCTCAGAGGGAAGAGCCAGTGAGTGTACTGTGAGAAGAGGGGAGGGAGTGGAGTCCATTATTTGAATGGACATTAACTTGGCGACTGTATTTCTCTATTTCTCTTAAGTATTAATTGTGTGCATGTACCATCATAAAATTAAGATGTTGTTTTTTACTAGAACATAGGTATTGTGTGGAAAAAATTAGGTTGGGGTCAGCTGGTCTCTATTTCATTTGATCCCATATGTTATGTTATTCACTTCTCGCGTTTCTCACTTTCAGCGGTACCTGTGGTTACATTAACAGCGTAAAGTGAGGGTTGACTGTATATATAAATATGTTTGTGTAATAAAATGTATGCAGTAAGTACATACCGCAACCTTTTCACTCAAATCCTAATGAAACACCATTGAATTAGAATACGGTGATTGCTGTTGAACCACTCTGTTGTATAAATAGTCGAACACAGTCACACCACCGAGATGAGGAACATCTACCACCGCCTTCAGTATGTACAAGCGAGCAATGATAGAAAATACTTGCAGTGTGTTTAATATGTTACAAGCAGCATATTATAAATAAATAAATAAACAACAATCGGTAAATCCATTTCAAGTAAATGGAAAAATTTTACCCTAATAATCGATATTAGTTCCAGTTACCGTGGAATAAAGCAGACGCTTCAGTGGACGCCACTAGTGTTTACACTACACCAAAGGGTAATATTTGATGACATTACTTGAAGTGAATTGCCTTATTTTAAAAAAACCAAGGATGGTTGGTATGACTACTATGCCAATGCAAGTGTCACATTTGGGGGTACTGGTCTTATATACAGCTAATAGAGCCAAAAAGCCACTGTTAAATGAAAATTTAAATAGTTTTATGCAATTTCTATCGCTTTATAAGCGAAAGATATACGTATATA
>NW_024754273.1:0-10000 GCF_018991925.1 Homarus americanus | reverse complement strand
ATTTTAACCGAAAACTATTAAAAAACGAGTAACATATCTTGAACATTGGAAGGTTAGGTAAAGTCTTTTGTTTTCATGTAGTTTATCCTAATTTACATTGAAATGCATTACGTTTCAGCAAAACTACTATTTATTTCTGAGAACATGGAAATGTAATATTTTTGCTGAAATGATGTACGAATGAATGTGATTTAGCAATGATTCGTTCTTTTTATCAGTTCGAATGGTTTTCAGTTAAAAAACTGTTGTATTACAATAATATTCTATCCTAATTCACTTGTGATGCAACAGTTTTTTAAATGAAAACCATTCGAAAAGCGATTACGGTAACATCTTTTGAACGAAAGAAAGCGAAAGTCATTGTTTTCGTCACGATTTTATCCCACTTTCCACTGTAATAGGTACGTCATTTCAGCAAAAATATTACATTTCCATGAATGTAGTATATCAAGCACAGTATGAATAGAATATCATTGTAATATAACAGTATTTTAACCGAAAACTATTAAAAAAAAGAGTAACATCTCTTGAACATTGGAAGGTTAGGTAAAGTCTTTTGTTTTTGTCATGTATTTTATCCTATTTTACATTGAAATACATCACATTTCAGCAAAACTACTAATTATTTCTGAGAATATATTCATTCAGGCACAGCTTAGGTAAAATATACATGTGCTGTAACATTTTTTTAATTGAAAACGATTCGAAAAATACGTACCCTCTCGCCCTGTTCAAGGAGAAGACTGGGAGGAGCTGTTTGGTGCTTAAGACGATGATTTTGATGGATTTTAATGAAAATATTCAGAAAGACCCTGGCATTGTCAAGGAAAGTGGCTGCTGAAGGCTTCCAGGACATGGCAGAGGACGAGATTAGGGAGCTAATTGAAGAGCACGACACTGAGCTGACCGAGGAGGATCTATAGGAGTTAGTAGACTCAGGCAAGGAAGAGGAAGCGAAAGGGAAAGAGGATGAGGAAGAGGAAGAGCACCAAGAAATAATGTTGGAGAAGTTGGGGGAGATGACCAGGAATATTGAGGCACTGAAAAACCTGGCCTATAGTATGGACCCCTCCATGGTGCGTGCCCTGAAATTCATGCGAGGGATGGATGACGTTTTTGCTCCATACAAAAACATCATGGAAGAAATGAAAAGAAAGAGACGACAACTCCCCATCACCATGTTCTTTGATCACCGAAGGAGAGACTTAACACCATCAATCACTGACGGCAGTGACGAAGCAGCTGAATCCACCGTCGCCCCCACTTCACCACCCATTATGGAATTGAGTAACGATGAGCCCGATGACCCCCGTCCTGTCGCCGAGGATAGGTATGGTACAGTAAAGTGAAATTTTTATCTCTTTTTTTTTAATATCTTTTCTTGCCATGTTTATTGTTTCTAAAAATGCACAGCACAGTACAGTTCAGTACTGTACATAGGAAGTGGAGGTGCAGTTATTCACAAAACATTTGTGCTTGTTGTCGGCAGAAGTGGCGGTGAGGAGGTGGAGGAGGTGGAGGAGGTGGAGGAGGCAGAGGAGGTGGAGGAGGCAGAGGAGGGAGCGGAGGGAGCGTGTTGGGAGGAGTGGTGATGCCAGCCAGTACATTACGGGTGTATTAATTGTTTTTATAGCTATTTTTGCATTTTAATATTAAATACTGTACATTACATTTCAACAAAACTACCATTTATTTCTGAGAACATGGAAATGTAATATTTTTGCTGAAATGATGTACGTATTACAGTGGAATGTGACGAAAGCAATGACTTTCGCTTTCTTTCGTTCAAAAGATGTTACCGTAATCGCTTTTCGAATGGTTTTCAGTTGTGGGATTATAAGGCGAATGATAGGATAGAATAATATTGTAGTACAGTACGAGTACAACAGTTTTTTAACTGAAAACCATTCGAAAAGCGATTACAGTAAAATATTTTGAATAACGAAAGAAAGCGAAAGTCATTGTTTTCGTCATGATTTTATCCCTCTTTCCACTGTATTATGTACGTCATTCCAGCAAAAATATTATATTTCCATATTTATTTCTGAGAATACGTTTATTCATTCAGTCACAGTTAAGGTAAAATATACTTGTGATGTAATATTTTAATGAAAATACGGTATCATAGTTTTCTTTTGTTTCAAATTTAATTAACAAAGATTGATGTTTCAAATATAATGAACAAAAATTTATGTACAGTAACTATAAATAAACTTTAATAAATGAATACTTTATGTTTTACATCGTCCTGTGCTACCATACCATGTATTTGGCTACTTTGGGCTGGCAAGAGATGTGCCCTGGCAACTGTACCGACACTCACAGCTGGTGGTGCGTTGGTGTATCGTTTCCATTGTTTACTGGTAGTTACTGGTAAATATTTTTCAACCTAACGAAACTATTACCCGTTTAGAGGTCGACCCCCAATTTTTTGCCAAATAATTTGGTCTTAAAAACTCGAACTACACACAGGTATATACGGTAAATAAGGACATGGGGGGCCAGGGTTTTTTTTTGGGGGGGGCAGCAAAAATACGCGGATTTTTAACATCCACGGGTATCTCTGTTACGTAACCCCCGCGTATGTTAGTTTACTGTGTATATATATATATATATATATATATGCAAATGTATATATGCTATATATATATATATATACCAAATAAATCACTGTAGGTGTGCATGATCCAGGTATATGCTACAATAACCTGCAGAAAAACCACGAAGTTCCCAAAGCGCTTTAGTAATTCACATCTTTGGGGTGAGTACTCACCCTGAAGATGTGGTGCTTTCACTGTGATTATCAGCATAGTACCCCAGTGCATGATCAATTGAACCCAGAGGTACAGCGTAAAGTGAACAACAGAACATATGGGATTAATTCCAATAGAGACTGGCCTGACCCCCAAACTCCACTTTTTCCGACACAATACCTATGTTGTAGTAAAAATAACATCTTAATTTTATGATGGTATGCACACAATTAATATTTAAGAGAAATACAGTCGCCAGGTTAATGTCCATTCAAATAATGGACTCAACTCCCCCCCCCCTCTTCCCAGCTCACTAGCTCCTACCTCTCTGAGAAATGTTTGGGTGAAAACACTAGATTTTAACGTTTAGTAATAAATAATACCTCAGACTAAAGTTAGGATAATATAATTGACATTTCTGGATTCCTTGCAGGTCAGGGAATATTTTGAATGTAAACTTCATATATTTTGCACAAAAGATAAAATATTTGCTTTGTGTAAACCAAATTATTACATTAGATCTAAAATTTGTATGTCTAATGCAAAATCCATGATATTTATATTCAAAATGATCATCATATTGTAAGAATTCCAGCAATGTAAATTATATTCTGGCCGGGTAATTTGTATGAATTTTATGAGCTAAAACATATATCTTCAGTAAATAAACAAAGAAATATTCTTCAAGGACACTATCTGTCAATCAAAATATTCCGCCGTAGCTGGGTTGGTTGGTCCCTCCCTCCCTCCATCCCTAACTCCCACCCCCCACCTTCCCTCCCTACCAGAGAAGCTTTGGGAGAAAATAGTATATTTACATTTTTAGTAATAAATAATAACTCAAGACTAAAGTTAGGATAATATAATTGACATTTCTGGATTCCTTGCAGGTCAGGGAATATTTTGAATGTAAACTTCATATATTTTGCACAAAAGATAAAATATTTGCTTTGAGTAAACCAAATTATTACGTTAGATCTAAAATTTGTATGTCTAATGCAAAATCCATGATGTTTATATTCAAAATAGCATCATATTGTAATAATTCCACCAATGTAAATTATATTCTGGCCAGGTAATTTGTATGAATTTTATGAGCTAAATAAAAAATTATACTTCACCCGCATATATGAGTAAATGCACCGCGTTAAGTTAAAGTTCGGTTCTGGCAAGGTACGGCGTAAATGAGAAATCTGGAAAGTGAAACCGCGTAAAGCAGGGTAATACTGTATATGTACAGTGGGGTATGCTATAACGAATGTAATTGGTTCCAGAACCTCGTTCGTTATAGCATTCGTTCGTTATAGGATTAATCCGTTCCAGGCCCCCAAATACAACCGCTTAACACTGAAAAAATTCTGTGGAAAATGTAAAAAATACGGTACTTTATCTTACCTTAGTGTTATTCAGCATGCAGGTACCCCTAAACACTGGCACATCACTATCACTTCCACTGGGAGTCTTGGCTTTAAGGTCCTCAAACAATTGTTTAGCCTTCTCACAAATTATAGCCTCACTAATGTTACCACCTGCCATTTCTTTCTCCTTTATCCACACTAAGAGTAAATTTTCCATCTCTTCAATCACATTACACCTTGCTTTGCTAAGTCTAAAGATTCCCTTAGCCACTTGCACAGTTTTTAACTCCTCTTTATTCTTCAAAATCGTACATATAGTCGATTTAGCCATCCCATATTCATCACTAAGTTTCGCAATGCTCCTTCCATTCTCACGTTTCTTTATAATTTCTTTCTTAGTTTCAAGGGTTATTAGCTTTCTCACTCGCTTTGGACGACTCATTGTTACAATTGTATACTTGTATAACAAAATAGTTATACAAATAACGCGAATTTCCACATCAAAAGACGAAATTTCAACAATAACACTGGTGCACAATGAGACAAAGATGGCGCCTGACGCTCTTGTTGTGGGTCGCGGTACAACAATATTCATGCGCCAGGCGAAATAGTCCCGTATTCATCCGCGTTCGTTGTAGGAGTTGCGTTCGTTATAGCATTCTCAATTTTATAGGTAAAACCGTTCGTTATAGGAATATTCGTAGTAGGATCCATTCGTTATAGCATACCCCACTGTGTATATATATATATATATATATATATATATATATATATATATATATATATATATATATATATATATATATATATATATATATATATATATATATATATATTTATATACAGTTGTACCCCACTTAACGCGGTCAATTGAACCCAGAGGGTCCCGCGTTAAGTGAAATCCGCTTTAAGTGAACAACAGAACATATGGGATTAATTCCAATAGAAACCGGCCCGACCCCCAAACTCCACTTTTTGAAGGCACATACCTATGTTGTAGTAAAAATAACATCTTAATTTTATGATGGTACATGCACACAATTAATACTTAATCGAAATAGAGAAATACGGTCTCCAAGTTAATGTCCATTCAAATAATGGACTCAACTCCCTCCCCCTCTCACACTACACAGCCGGCTAACAGATGGTCTGTCGGTCCCTCCCTCCCCCCCCCCCACCCCCCACCAACCGTCCCAAGGAGATGTGTGGGATAACCTCAAACTAAAGTTAGGAAAATATAATTGACATTGCTGGATTCCTTGTAAGACCAGGAATATTTTGAATAGAAATGTCATATATTTTTCACAAAAGATAACATAGTTACCTAGAGAAAAATTTTTATCTAAAAATTGTAAGTTTAAAGCAAAATATATGATGTTTATATTCAAAATGATCACCAAATTATAAGAATTCCAGCAATGTAAATTATATTCTGACCGGGTAATTTGTATGAATTTTATTAGCTAAAACAAATATCTTCAGTTAATAAAAAAAAAATAATCTTCACGACACTATCTGTCAATCAAAGTACCCCACCTTGCCTCCCCCCCTCTTCCAACCGCGCGGTCAGTCCCAACCCTCCCCCCCACCCCCCACCAATCCTCCCTTCCAGAGTTTTTAACATTTAGTATTAAATAATACCTCAGATTAAAGTTAGGATAATATAATTGACATTGCTGGATTCCTTGTAAGACCAGGAATATTTTGAATATAAATGTCATATATTTTGCACAAAAGATACCATAGTTACCTAGAGAAAATTTTTTATCTAAAAATTGTAAGTTTAAAGCAAAATATATGATGTTTATATTCAAAATGATCACCAAATTATAAGAATTCCAGCAATGTAAATTATATTCTGACCGGGTAATTTGTATGAATTTTATGAGCTAAAACAAATATCTTCAGTTAATAAAAAAAATAATAATTCTTCACAGGGTAACAGATGGTCGGTTGGTCCCTCCCCCCCACCCCCCACCAACCGTCCCAAGGAGATGTGTGGGATAACCACTAAATTTTAATAAATAATACCTCAAACTAAAGTTAGGATAATATAATTGACATTGCTGGATTCCTTGTAAGACCAGGAATATTTTGAATATAAATGTCATATATTTTGCACAAAAGATACCATAGTTACCTAGAAAAAATTTTTTATCTAAAAATTGTAAGTTTAAAGCAAAATATATGATGTTTATATTCAAAATGATCACCAAATTATAAGAATTCCAGCAATGTAAATTATATTCTGGCCTGGTAATTTGTATGAATTTTATGAGCTAAAACAGGCAGTCAGGCAGGGTGGCCGGTGGGGCAAATCTAAAAATAGCGTCTCGGACACCTGCCACCGCCAGAGGGAAAAAAATCCAAGTAAGTGAAAGTCTTTTGGCATATATATATATATATATATATATATATATATATATATATATATATATATATATATATATATATGTTACAAACCAGGAGCAGTGAGACTAGAGACGCCTACCGGTTGGTGCCAGCTGGGTGGTTATGGTACTTTTTACTGATGACACATTTTAAAAATCCCTGCCGCAACCCAGTGTACACATCAGTACAGTGGTCCTCGGTTAACGTAACTCAACTGCTCCAGCAGGTTGTTCGCTGCTAACCTAAAAGTTCGTTAATCCCAAAAACCATTGTTTCAATGGGTTTTTGGGCATTGGTTCCAGCTCACCGAAAATTGCCTAAATTCAACAAAAATGGTAGAAAGTTCACTTACTTTGAGGTATGTAGAAGGTTCCTGGATGATGATGATGGGAATTAGAATGGGGGTGGAGTGAGAAGAAGAAGAGAAGGCATTGGGGTGGAAGAGAAGTCACCCCATGGCACCATATTTACCCATAAAATTTTAGTTTCGGTGTATTTCAAGATTATTTTCTTTAAATCAACACTGCACTGCATTATATATTGTCAAATATGTAAAATTTATTTCAAACGACCAATAATTTGCTTGGAAACACAGAAAAAAGCATTAGCTAAAGAGAGTCTCTCAAGCAAGATGTGTTACTTCCAGTGAAAAACGAGCAGGTGTCACCAATGGTTAGCTGGGACAAAATTATCAGGATCTCCAAGGACAGGTGAACCTATAACGCGGCCCGAGGTGGACATGCGAAAACATTTTGCTGGCACATGGCATGCACTGCCGCCCCAAGAAAACCTAATTATATATATATATATATATATATATATATATATATATATATATATATATATATATATATATATATATATATATATATATAGATTTTATACATACTAATTACTATTGTTGCTAATGAAATTTTACAAACCGGGAGACAGGAGAAGTGTTCACAGGAGACGCCCTCACCGGCTTACGCCAGCTGGGCAGGAACACTTTACTTAGGATGACACGTTTTGAAATCCCTCCCACCAGTATTCGGGTAATGATAGAAGTGAACGGTTGGCATTGGCTTCGCTCTGCTCATATTCTTCCTTCAGTTGTTTGTGATTGAACACTGGATATTTTGTGACAGAAGAAAACGATAATAAACTAATGATAATGAATAATAATATTCTTGAAATGTTTGACGATTAGAATATACAGTAATGTTGTGGAATGTGGTTGAGTGATTATTTATTGGTAAAATGATTTGTAAACTGCATAACTGTTTACTACTTTGTTTTGACTTCGCACTAGTATTTGCATTGTATCTACCCTTTTCAGCTTGTCCAGAATGTCAGCTCAACCAGCAAAAAGCTTCATCAATGAAGGCAGCAGCAGCAGGTTTTCAAGCAAGTGGCGGTGAAAGATTTGGCATGA
This sequence comes from Homarus americanus, assembly GCF_018991925.1. Lineage (NCBI taxonomy): Eukaryota > Metazoa > Arthropoda > Malacostraca > Decapoda > Nephropidae > Homarus > Homarus americanus. The sequence continues at coordinate 2,084 of NW_024754273.1, read as the reverse complement.
CTAAAAGGATGATAAAGCATTATGGATCCTATGTTACGTAGGGCTTTATTGCAAAGCGGCATTATGAAACTGTTCATAAATTACTGATAAAGTGAGCAAGAACAAAGAACACATTTCTCGAGAAATAGGACCGAAAACGAACAAATGTTTTGATGAAATTTGTTTTAGGTAGTTCCAACTTACTTGTTTTGAGATTTCAAAGATTATTGCTCAACACAGAAAACCACTCAGTAATGGCGAGTATATTAAAGAATCTAGAATGTAGCCCCTTTCCTTTTTAACGGTTTTCAGAAAAGGAAAAAATTATTCAGCTTAATTAGGGATTTGCTAGTGAGTAGAAACACATTAAAAGATAGAATTTTAAAGATGGAACAAACTTAGTAGAACAGCTAACAAACGATATTGGTTCAGGTAAATTCTGCCCATTTGTCTTGGTGAGAGCACTGATGTTACATCATCAGCTAGGCTAGCCATTATTGCTCGATTTTCTAGGGCGATGAAATATGTGAAGAACTGGAAACTTGGTAGCTTTACCTGAACATACTGTATGTATATTATGATGTTGTATGTATACCATGTATGTACTTTATATATACACATTATTTCTCTAGTCAGTAGCGTAGCAATAAGGATTTGCTAGTGAGTAGAAACACAGTAAACGATAGAATATTAAAGATGGAAACAAACATAGTAGAACATCTAACAAAAAATATTGGTTCATGTAAATTGTTTTCCATTTGTCTTGATGAGAGCACTGATGTTACATATCAGCAAGGCTAGCCATTATTGCTCGGTTTTGTATGGGTGATGAAATATGTGAAGAACTGGTTAACTTGGTAACTTTACCTGAGCATACCACAGGGGCTGAAATATGTAAGGCAGTAGTAAACGAACTGTCTAATCGACAAGCTGATCTTTCAAAAATAGTTTCCGTGACAACTGATGGTGCACCCAGCATGATTGGTAGAGAAGCAGGTTTTGTAAATTTGTTTGAAAAATATGTTGGACATCCATTGGTAGCCTTTCATTGTATTGTACACCAGGAGGCTTTATGTGCAAAAGCTGGCCTTAAAGAACTTGAAGAAGTGATGGAAATTATAACCAAGGTAGTCAATTTTATTTCTGCGCGTGCTTTGAAAAAAAAGACAATTTCAGAATTTACTGAGCTTGGTGAATTCGGTGTACACAGGAATACTTATGTACAATAATGTTCGTTGGCTTAGTCGAGGTTCTGTCCTTAAACGATTTGTTGAGTGTTTTGATGAAATTCGTCTGTATTTGAAGAAAGAAAAATTTTCTTGTTAAGAATTATCTGACGTTGTGTGGATTTGTAGATTGAAGTTTTTTACAGATTTCTCCTCACATTTAAATGACTTGAACACCAAATTACAGGGATCTGGCAAAACACTTGATGTTATGTTTGATAACATGAAAGCCTTTGAAATCAAACTGAAAATTTGTAAACGTGATGTCGACAATGACACTTTTAAATATTTCCCAAACCAAAAAAAACACATGACTGATCTTGAAATTCATAAGAAAACAGACATTCAGAGCCTTCAAATGCAATTTTCGATCATCATTGATTCAACTACAGAACAGTTTTCTTAAGAAAAGTTCAGGTAATTTGAAGAAATTGCAAAATTCATAAACTGCAGACAATGTAACATTTGACAAACTGAATTTGGAAATGTTGCAGTGGATTGATTCGGATAATTTTGAGATGCAATTGATTGATTTACAAAATAGCTCAATTTGGAGACAAATATTTGTCGACTTAAGAGCTGAACTAGAAAATATTAAAAGAGATCAGTTAGTGACTGGATCAGCGCCGAAAATTGCAGTAAATGAGGTTCTGAAACTATGGAATTCCATTCCTGAAACATTTGACTGTCTGAAAAATTTAGCAATGGCAGTATTAACAGTATTTTCATCTACATATTCATGTGAGTCATTGTTTTTAGTGACGAACTTTGTCAAGTCTAATTAAAGGAGTAGACTTACTGATGAAACTAGTGCTTGCATGCACAGCTCTCAAAACAACCAAATACAGGCCTGATATAAAATATCTGTCATCGTTGGTG
>NW_024754272.1:0-13940 GCF_018991925.1 Homarus americanus | reverse complement strand
TAGAAGCATGCTGCTGTTAACACTAGTCATTGTATGGCAATCTTTTTCTATTCATTCACACATTTAAAACCACAGGTGTTGTTTCATTTGACAGTGTATTAGAAGGCTGTACTTGAAGATATGACTTTTATTTAAATTTTATTTCAATATACTTGGGACAGATATTTTTACCACTGTTTTTGTGGAATGCAATTGTATTTTGCTAGTATACTAAAAGACATGCTTGACACGGTTATCTTTCTGAGTAAGAAAATTAATAACTATTTTATAGTTTGGTATTCAAAATTAAAACCACATACTCAAGTGTGGTTTCACATATATATTGTATATGCGTGACACAGTACTGTGAAAAGGCACTGCAAAATTGCACAGAAGTTGTAAGACAACACAAACACATGCCAATGCTCACATGTGAAACTCTGCATAGTACTGCCTGCAAAAGGCATATTTTACCACTGTTATAGGTTCTTACTTTTCATTATTCTTACCCTGATGCTTGGTTCTGCCACTCAAAGATGTTATTTGGGCACTGAAAATACTTATAACAAGGCACAGCAGAAGTAATTATTTTTTCAAAGTGAAAATACATAAGCTTTATTTCGACTTGAAACAAAATACAGAACTATATACAGTATGAAAACACATACTATTTAAGCGATTAAGACAAAAAGCTAGTATAACAAGTTTATTTTCAATAAAGCGGAAGGTGTAAATATTCACCTGTGACTTTGTACAGATGCACGGTATTTAAGTACTGGTAAAGAAAGCTACTTTCAAATTGAAAGAACCAGATCTCTATATATTCAACATTGTTCAACTGACAAAGTTTTCCTATTCATTCTCTCAGCTATAGGACGACAGCTGTATCTTAAATACCAGAAAAGCATGCCACTCAACAACTAAAACCATTGGGAAACCAGACACATTTTTATATAATCTGGACATAAAGATTTAATGACAACTTGGGGTTATTTTTACTGTAATGCAAAGGATGTATAAGCTCATTTGTGGAAAATTATAACTTCATTGTTTGGGGGGCTTCATCCGTGGTGGGTGTAGGTGGGTGTGTAGGGGGGGGCTGGGTGTGGTGGAGGAGAGAGGCTGGGTGGTGGTGGGAGAGGGGGGTGGGAGGAGAGAGGGCTGGGTGTGGGTGGGGGGGAGGAGAGAGGGGCTGGGTGTAGGTGGGAGAGAGGGGGGGCTGGGTGGGAGGAGAGAGAGGGTGTGGTGGGAGGAGAGGGGCTGGGTGTAGGTGGGAGGAGGGTGGGGTGTGAGGGAGAGAGGCTGTGGTGTGGGTGGGAGAGAGAGCTGTGGTGGGAGGAGAGAGAGGCTGGGTGTGGGGAGGGGAGAGGGGCTGGTGGGTGGGAGGAGGGATGGGTGTGGGTGGGAGGGGGAGAGGGCTGGGTGTGGGTGGGAGGAGAGAGAGAGAGGCTGGGTGGGGGGAGAGGAGGAGAGGGCTGGGTGGTGGGTGGGAGGGGTAGGAGAGGGGGGGGGGGGCTGGGTGTGGGTGGGAGGGGAGAGAAGGCTGGGTGTGGGTGGGAGAGAGGGGGCTGGGGTGTGGGTGGGGAGAGAGGGGCTGGTGTGGGGTGGGAGGAGAGAGAGGGCTGTGTGGGGTGGGAGGGAGAGAGGCTGGTGGTGGGTGGGAGGGGGCTTGGTGTGGGTGGGGAGGGGGCTGGGTGTGGGTGGGGGGGTGCTGGGTGTGGGTGGGGAGAGAGGGAGGGGGCTGGGGTGGGGGAGAGAGGCTGGGTGTGTGTGGGAGAGAGGGGGCTGGGTGGGTGGGGAGGAGAGGGGGCTGTGTGGGTGGGAGGAGAGAGGGCTTTGTGTAGGTGGGAGGGAGAGAGATGGGCTGGGGTGTAGGGAGGAGAGAGAGGGCTGGGTGTAGGTGGGAGGAGAGAGAGGGGGGAGAGAGGCTGGTGTGTGGGTGGGAGAGGAGAGGGGCTGGGTGTAGGTGGGAGGAGGGGCTGGGGGGAGGAGAGAGGGGAGGCTGGGGGGTGGAGGAGAGAGGGGCTGGGTGTGGTGGGGGAGAGAGAGAAGGGCTGGGGAGGAGAGGGGGGGATGGTGTGGGTGGGAGGAGAGAGAGAGGCTGGGTGTGGGTGGGAGGAGAGAGAGGGGTGAGGTGGGAGGAGAGAGGGGGCTGTAGGGTGGGGGAGAGGGCTGGGTGGGGGAGGAGAGAGGGGCTGGGTGTGGGTGGGGAGGGGGGGCTGTGTGTGGGTGGGGAGGTGTGGGGGAGGGTGGGTGCTGGGTGTGGGTGGGAGGGGGGGGGTGGGTTGGGTGGGAGAGGGGCTGGGGTGTGGGTGGGGGGAGAGGGGCTGGGTGTGGGTGGGGGGGGGGGGCTGGGTGTGTGGGAGGAGAGAGAGGTGGGCTGGGTGTGGGTGGGAGGAGAGAGGCTGGGTGGGTGGGAGGGGAGAGAGAGAGGCTGGGTGTGGTGGGAGGAGAGGGGCTGGGTGGTGGGTGGGAGGGGGCTGGTGTGGGTGGGAGGAGAGAGGGGGGCTGGGTGTGGTGGGTGGGGGGGAGAGAGGCTGGGGTGGGTGGGAGGGGGGGGGCTGGGTGTGGTGGGGTGGGAGGGGAGGGGCTGGGTTGTGGGTGGGGAGAGGGGGGGTGTGGGTGGGGGAGGGGGGGGGGCTGGGTGTGGGTGGGAGGGGGGGCTGGGTGTGGGTGGGGGGAGAGGAGAGGCTGGGTGTGGGTGGGGAGGAGAGAGGGGCTGGGTGGTGGGTGGGGGGGAGGCTGTGTGTGGGTGGGAGGGGGGGCTGGGTGGGGTGGGAGGGGGGGGGGCTGGATGTGGGTGGGAGGGGGAGGGTGTGGGTGTGGTGGGAGGAGGGGGGCTGGGGTGTGGGGTGGGGAGGGGCTGGATGTGGGTGGGGAGGAGAGAGGGGCTGGGTGGGGGGGGGTGGGTGGGGGAGGAGAGAGGGGGGCTGGTGTGGGTGGGAGGGGGGGGGGGCTGGGTGGTGGAGGTGGGGGAGGCTGGGTGTGGGGTGGGAGGGAGTGGGTGTGGGTGGTGGAGGAGAGAGGGGGCTGGGTGTGGGTGGGGGGAGGGGGGGCTGGGGTGGGGGGGGAGGGGTGGGGGTGTGGGTGGGGGGGCTGGGTGGGTGGGGGGGGGGTGGGGGCTGGGTGGGGTGTGGGTTGGGGGATGGGTTGGGTGGGAGGAGAGAGGGGGCTGGGGTGGGGAGGAGAGAGGGCTGGGGGTGTGGAGGAGAGAGAGGGAGGCTGGGTGGTGGGAGAGAGGGGGTTGGGTGGTGGGAGGGAGAGGCTGGGGGTGGGGAGGAGAGAGGGCTGTGGGTGGGAGGAGGGCTGGGTGTGGGGGGTGGGAGGGGGGAGGGGGGGCTGGTGTGGGTGGGAGGGGGGCTGGGTGGGTGGGGAGAGAGGGCTGGGTGTGGGTGGGGGAGGGAGGCTGGGTGTAGGTGGGGAGGAGGAGAGGCTGGGTGTGGGTGGGGAGGAGCAGAGAGGGCTGGGGTGTAGGTGGGAGGAGGAGGCTGGGTGGTGGGTGCAGGAGTGAGTGGGGTAGGGGAGGAGAGAGAGGGGCTGGGTGTGGGGTGGGGGAGGGGGGGCTGGGTGTGGGTGGGAGGAGAGGAGAGGCTGGGTGTGGGGTGGAGAGGGGCTGGTGTGGGTGGGAGGAGAGAGAGGGCTGGGTGTGGGTGGGAGGGAAGGAGGGCTGGGTGTGGGTGGGAGAGGGAGAGGCTGGGTGTGGGTGGGAGGAGAGAGAGGGCTGGGGTGGAGGTGGGAGGAGAGAGAGAGAGGGGCTGGGTAGGTGGGAGGAGAGAGAGGCTGGGTGTGGGTGGGAGGAGAGAGAGAGAGGGGCTGGGTGTGGGTGGGAGGAGGGGGAGAGAGGCTGGGGTGTGGGGAGGGGAGAGAGAGGCTGGGTGTGGGGGTGATGAGAGGGGGAGAGGCTGGGTGGTGGGTGGGGGGGGGCTGGGTGGGTGGGAGAGAGAGGGCTGGGTGTGGGTGGGGAGAGAGAGGCTGGTGTGAGGCTGGGTGTAGGTGGAGGAGAGAGAGGGGGCTGGGTGGTGGGAGGAGAGAGAGAGGGCTGTGGGTGGGAGGAAGAGAGAGGGGGCTGGGTGTGGGTGGGAGGAGAGAGAGGCTGGGGTGGGAGGAGAGAGAGGCTGGGTGTAGGTGGGAGGGGGAGAGAGGCTGGGTGTGGGTGGGGAGAGAGAGGGCTGGGGGGTGGGGTGAGAGGGAGAGGCTGGGTGGGTGGGGTGGGTGGGTGTGGGTAGGTGGGTGGGGAGAGAGAGAGGCTGGGTGGGTGGGAGGGGAGAGAGAGGCTGGGTGGGGAAGAGAGAGAGGGCTGGGTGTGGGTGGAGGAGAGGAGAGGCTGGGTGTGGGGGGAAGAGAGAGAGGGCTGGGGTGGGTGGGAGGTGGGGAGAGAGAGGCTGGGTGTGGGGGGAGAGAGAGTGGGTGGTAGGTGGGAGGGGAGAGGGCTGGGTGTGGGTGGGAGGAGAGAGGCTGGGTGGGTGGGGAGAGGGGCTGGGGGAAGAGAGAGAGAGGTGCTGGTGGGAGGAGGGGGAGGGAGGCTGGGTGTGGGTGGGGGAGGGAGAGAGAGAGGCTGGGTGTGGGGGAGGGGGAGGCTGGGGGGGGGAGGAGAGAGAGGCTGGGTGTGGGTGGAGGAGAGGGGCTGGGTGTGGGTGGAGAGAGAGAGGCTGGGTGTAGGTGGGAGGAGAGAGGGCTGTGGGTGGGAGGAGAGAGAGAGAGGCTGGGTGTGGGGTGGGAGGAGAGGAGGGGCTGTGGGTGGGAGGAGAGAGAGGCTGGGTGTGGTGGGGAGAGGGGGCTGGGTGGGGAGTGGGAGAGAGAGAGAGGCTGGGTGTGGGAGGAGAGAGAGAGAGGCTGGGTGTAGGGTGGGGAGAGGAGGCTGGGGGAGGGGGAGGGAGGGGGAGGAGAGAGGGGGCTGGGTGGGGTGGGGAGGAGAGAGAGGCTGGGTGTAGGTGGGAGAGAGGGAGAGAGAGCTGGGTGGGAGGGGAGAGAGAGGGTTGGGTGTGGGGGGAAGAGAGAGAGAGGGGTAGGTGGGAGGAGAGAGGGCTGGGTAGGTGGGAGAGAGAGGAGGCTGGGGTGTGGGGAGGAGGGAGGGGGGCTGGGTGTAGGTGGGAGGAGAGGCTGGGTGGGTGGGAGGAGAGAGAGAGGCTGGGTGTAGGTGGGAGGGGAGAGAGGCTGGGTGTAGGGTGGGAGGAGAGAGAGAGGCTGGGTGTGGTGGGAGGAGAGAGAGGGCTGGGTGTGGGTGGGAGGAGAGAGAGAGGCAGGGGAGAGAGAGAGGCTGGGTGTGGGTGGAGAGGAGAGAGAGGGCTGGGTGTGGGTGGGGGGGAGGAGAGGGGTGGGGAGGGGAGAGAGAGGCTGGGTGTAGGTGGGAGAGAGGGCTGGGTGTGGGTGGGAGGGAGAGAGAGGCTGGTGGAGGTGGGAGAGAGAGAGGCTGGGTGTGGGGGAGGAGAGAGAGGCTGGGTGTGGGTGGGAGGAGAGAGAGGCTGGGTGGTGTGTGGGGAGGGGAGGGAGAGGCTGGGTGTGGGTGGGAGGAGAGAGAGGCTGGGTGGTGGGTGGGGAGAGAGAGGGTGAGGAGAGAGGCTGGGTGTGGGTGGAAGGAGAGAGAGGCTGGGTGTGGGTGGGAGGAGAGAGAGGCTGGGTGGGAGGAGAGAGAGGGGCTGGGTGTGGGTGGAGGACAGAGAGAGGCTGTGTAGGGAGGGAGAGGGTGGGTGTGTGGAGGAGAGAGAGGCTGGGTGTAGGTGGGAGGAGGAGAGAGAGGGGTGGGTGTGGGTGGGGGAGGAAGGTGCTGGGGAGGGTGTGAGGAAATGTGAGAAAGATAGCTGGGTGAGGGTGTGCAGGGTAGAGAGAGATAGCTGGGTGAGGGTGTGGGGCAGGGTAAGAGAGATAAGCTGGGTGAGGGTGTGAGGAAGGTGAGAAAGATAAGCTGGGTGAGGGTGTGGGTAGGGTAAGAGAGATAAGCTGGGTGAGGGTGTGGGCAGGGTAAGAGAGATAAGCTGGGTGAGGGTGTGAGGAAGGTGAGAAAGATATACAGTACACTTAGTGTTACAGGGGTTTTAGGTTCTGTTGAGAAAAAACGTGATATAAAGAATTGCTGTTCTTTTGTTAGAGTTATAAATACAAAATTCAGTTCTTGGTTTTATAGCTACCATTTCCTCAGAGCTAATGTGATGTGACTCCTCATTTTGGGAAAGACTTAATATCAACCACTACTGTACTGTAGTATACGAAAATGAAGTTAGTGCCTATCACTTACTGGTAGGTAAAGTACAGTGTAGCTACAGTACTGTATAGCTATGTTTTCTTCATGATTATTGTGCCTGCACTAATTTTTTTTTTCTTAACCTATTTTAACATTCATGATTTCTGCTTCCTTGGGTTTTATTAGTGTATCCCCTGTAATGTATTTTCCTTGTGAAGCCGCACATCTTAAGTGAATGGCAGTTTTTCTGCTTGTTTCTTGAACGTGATTCTTTGTATACTACTGATACTAATAACCCGTTGCAGATAATCTGAGTACAGTACAGTATTGATGTACTGTACAGTAGAGTATAATGAACAACTAAATGTGGTAATGATGAAAATTTTTATTGATTTCTCAGGAGTTATTGGCACTAGCAAAGAAGAAAAAGAAGCTGTCTGGCAGTGAATCATCAGGTGGTTCATCACCTAGACAGAAGCCCACACCTCAGGCAAAGGTTGCATCTGATTCTGATTCTGAAACTAGTGATTCTGACTCAGACTGGGATGCTCCCAAGGGCAGAAAAAAGAAAATGGTAAGATCTGATTTCCGTATTGATTCTTTTGTATCTACTTGTAAAGAAGGAGGGTGCTGGTAAGCCTTTTAGGAGAATATACCTTTACAAATGTTTAAGTCAACTTGTAAATTGTATTGGACAATTACACACAAATTTATCTGTTCTTTCCTTCAGGGTAAAGCAGCTGGAAAAACACGGAACAAACGGGCAGTGGTTGCTCGGGACAGTGACTCAGATGACAGTCGACCACCTAGAGGTAGTGGATCAGAGCCAGAGGAGGGTAGGTGTCATATCAATGATACTCTGTGTGTGTGTGTGAGAGAGACAGCAGAGTATGCTAGGTGCTACTATAGCATCTGGTCTACAACATATTTTGGTCTGGTTAGGTTAGACGAAAGATATCTTTGTGGACCGCACGCTATAGTAGCACCGTATGCGGTTAAGGACAGTACGGAAAAAGGCTTTAGAGTTTGTAAGAAAAGGAATCTTTAGGTTATCTTGAACTGGAATATAGAGAAGGACCCCTATTCATACATACAGGACAGTACTGTAATATTTAACCCAATATAACATTTAAATTTTTTCATCCTTAGGTGAGGTGTCAGACAGCAACAGCAGTGACTCAGATGTTGACTTGGATGAAGAATTTGATGACGGCCTTGATGAAAACATGATTGGAGACGAAGAAGACAGAGCACGTTTAGAACAAATGACCGAAAAGGAACGTGAGCAGGAAATTTACAATCGAATTGAGAAGAGAGAAGTATTAAGAACTCGTTTTGAAATAGAAAAGAAATTGAAATTGGCTAAAAAGAAAGAACAAAAAAAGAGAAAGGAAAAGGAAGGTGACAAAAAAGAGTCTAAGGTAAATATTTTAAAATTTTGGTGAAAATGTGAATATGGGAAAAGTTGGTAATTTTCGGAATAATTAATTATTTTTTGTGTTAGTAAGACAAAACTAAGGTCCTTCAGTTCAGACATAATGTTTGAATTTTTTTGAAACCAACGACATTCACCATCTTGTTGGAAAATCATCAAATATATTCCCATATCATCTTTTCCTCTCATGTACCATTTAAAGAGAAGGCTATTGTTCTACAGTAAGTGTTCCTGTCTCCCCTTTTATTATCCTATCAACAAAATGCTTGATATCTGTTAACACTTGTTCAGAATGTCTCATTGGTAATAGGTTGTGCAGTAAGCTTCACAACTTGACCTGTCAAAATCCCTTTTTTAGAACTAAAGTTATAATAAAGGAGTTGCCTAATCTGATTAGCTCCGAGTCACTTTAGTTTTAGAGGTTCCCACATCCAAACTCACAGACTTTGGTGGGGCTTTATGCACAAATCATTCCTCTCTGGCTTGTTGATACTATGGGTTTTCAGGATCAAACCTTCAAATGCCAGTGTTATGCATTTGTCTTTTATCACAGTAGTTTGGGTGAAAATGTGGGTTGGAACTTTGGAAGTAAAGTATCAATAGAGTAAGGGATAGATAAGTTGCACTGCATTGAATTATTCAACAATTCTTGAAACTAAGTGATAGATGTATTTCAATGTATGTACAGTTAACCCTCGCTTCTGCGGTCCACCGTTTGCGGTTACCCTGCGAACGGAATGTCACTTTCCTGTGATGGTGTGCCCTTTTACTTGGGGAGGCTGAAGAAGCTGGGTGGCGGTGTTAAAACATTACAGGTTTCACCGCTACCCTTACAGCCGGCCCAAGTCAGTGATGGTGATATGATGGTGAGGATATGGACTTATATGGACTTTGAGGTTTGACGAGGCATGGCCTCTGTGGTGGATAGTGATACAATTGATGTTGGGTGAGGGCTTGTGCCTCTGCCTGGAACAACCCCCATCGTGTGCAGCCATCTTTCTATGTAAGTGTTCCTAATATTATTGATATTTCTCTTATATTAATTGTGTGTGCATCCATCATAAAATTAAGTTATTTTTGCGTGGTGTGTCTGAAAAGGGGTTTGGGGGTGGCCTGGTCTCTATTTCAATTTATCCCATATGTTATATTGTTCACTACTCGTTTCTCACTTTGTGGGCAGTGGAGTTCAATTGACGTGGTGAGGGTTCTAGTATTCATCATTGCATAGCAGGCTTTCTAGTTTAGCGACTGTATTTTACCTTTTTCAGTTGACTGGAATCTTCACAGCTAAATTCAGCCTGCTAAAATAAATTATTTGGTTTGTGGTGTTAGTAAATTCAGGGGATGAGGAATAATGAAGTACAGTACAATTACAGGTATTGGATATGGCTGAAGCCATAGATAGGATACTGTATGAGGGTCATTAAATTGGGTCGGAAATACATTGATATAGTTTGGGTATTAGGAAAGGATGGTGGTTGTTAAGCGTGTTCAAGGTGAGATCATATGTATCGGAATAGAAAGTAGCCAACTTATTGGAAATAAAAAGTGGAAGAAGTACTGGGAAAACTCACATGAGGAGAATGGATCAGGTTAGGAATGTTTGTTTACTAGGGAAAGCAAAAGTCTTTCCATCATGGCCATTCTCTACAGCAAAAATTACAGTATCAAATATGAAAACAGATAGAAATAATTTATTGTGGTTTAATGTGCTGTACAGTTTAAGCACTTGTTGCATTACTAATGTGGTTTTAAATATTGGTCAACAAATAATTTTTTTCTTAACATTTTTTATATTCCAGGAAAAAACAGCCTGTGTTAACTGACAGAAAAGAAACACTAGAGAGAGCTGGAAGGAATGACAAGTTTGCTACTTTCAGGGCGTGAAAATAAGTTCTGAAGGTTGGCTCCTAGTATACTGTTTGTGCCTGTACACTAATTTAGGTTTCCCCTTCAATAGTTGTTTCCAAATTTAAACCTATAATTATTCAAAGTGGCACACTTTATTTGGTTTATATTTGGGTTGGATTCCATGAAGTCATACCAGCAGAATATTTTGAAAATGTTTTTGTCTGATGCATATCTATCAAAGTGAATGGGATGAGCACGTGTATAAACAAAGAATGTAGTCATATCATTTAGGAAGGGAGTTTGGATGATATAATTTGGAAATGGGAGTTTTGCTATCTTTGGAATTAAGATTAGGAAAGAATTTAATTCATTAGTACAGAACCTTTATAAAGGAGAAACAAGAAGATAAAAACACACCTGGAAATTAAGTAGTACCCTGATTCTGCGGTCAATTGAACCCACAGAATTACCTTGAGAAAAGTGAAACAGCGTAAAAGTGAACAACAGAACATATGGGATTAATTCCAATAGAGACTGGCCCGACCCCAAACTCCACTTTTTCCTACACAATACCTTGTTGTAGTAAAAATAACATCTAAATTTTATGATGGTATGCTCACACAATTAATATTTAAGAAATATAATTACGCCAGGTTAATGTCCATTCAAACAATGGACTCAAATCCCCCCCCCCTCTTCCCAGCTCACTAGCTCCTACCTCTCTGAGAAATGTTTGGGTGAAACCACTAGATTTTAACGTTTAGTATTAAATAATACCTCAGACTAAAGTTAGGATAATATAATTGACATTTCTGGATTCCTTGCAGGTCAGGGAATATTTTGAATGTAAACTTCATATTTTGCACAAGATAAAATATTTGCTTTATGTAAACAAATTATTACATTAGATCTAAAATTTGTATGTCTATTTCAAAATCATGCTGTTTATATTCAAATGATCAACATATTGTAGAATTTAGCAATGTAACTTATATTCTGGCGATAATTTGTATGAATTTTATGAGCTAAAACAAATATCTTCAGGTAATAAAAAAAAATATTCTTCAGGACACTATCTGTCAATCAAAGTACCACCCGTTGCCTCCCCCCCTCCTCCTCCGCCAGCTGGGTTGGATAGGTCCCAACCCTCCCCCCACCCCCACCTTCCCTCCCTACCAGAGAAATGTTTGGGTGAAAAACTAGATTTTAACTTTTAATAATAAATAATACCTAGACTAAAGTTAGGATAATATAATTGAATTTCTAGATTCCTTGCAAGACCAGGAATATTTTGAATATAGCGTCATATATTTTGCACAAGCGATAAAATATTTGCTTTGGTATGCATAAATTATTACATTAGATCTAAAATTTGTAAGTCTAATGCAAAATCCATAGTGTTATATTCAAAATGATCATCATATTGTAGGAAATTCCATCAATGTAAATTATATTCTGGCAGGAGTAATTTGTATGCATTTTATAGGCTAAATAAAAAAAATTATACTTCACCGTGTTTATGAGTAGATGCACATGAGAAAGTGAAAGTCGGTTCTGGAATTTCGTAAATGTGTAAAAGCGGGGGTAATACTGTAAATGAATGAAGTATATAGTAGGACCTAATTGATAATTGTCTTATATTTTTATTCACATCAATGGTCTATATTTATCATTGTGTTTTCTTACCTGTTTCAATCATACTTCACTGCATCATGTTTTTTAGGATCATTTGAACTAATTTATTTATTCTCAAATATTTACGTAGCAGAAGAAGAAAAAAAAAAAAGAAAAGGGCTGAGGACAGAGGAGAAGGAAGGAGAAAAAGGAGAGATCAGTAGACTCGATTCTAATGCAGATGAAGGAAAATCAACACAAACTCAAGGTAATAGCGTTTTCTTTCACGAACTCAGTGCCATTTGATGAAAAGTTTGATGTTCATTATTAATGCAGTGTGTTATTGTTTGGTTATAAAGCATTACCAGAGTATTATATTGTAGGCATCTGATGTGTTCAGCTCCAGGCGACAGTGGATCTGAAAGTGAAAAATCATAAAGTCAGACAAATCAACCAAGCGCTGTCGTCCTCATGTCTTCCTCAGCTTCATCCGACAGTGACAGCGACTCAGGCAGGTAAGATCTTAAAGTTGTTTATTATTATTTTCTCAGACTTGCTGTCTAATGAAAACATAAAATAGACACTAGTATGATGGACAAAAAGTAAGGTTGGTCCATCAGTAGGATGTATAAATTTAATCATTTACAGTAATTTGAAAGTAAATTAACCCTATAAAGTAATTAATTGTGGTGCAGCCTTGGTGTGTGATCCTTCTGTAAATTAGATGTGCTTCTTGGTAAAAAAAAAAATCTAATTACATAATTTTTTTCTAATAAATAAAATTATATAAATTTAATTTCACATTAATTCAGTTTCAACATGAAATTAGAAACACCAAATGATTGATCGTTGTTTGTTAAAATATAGTAGTACCTGGTGTATATTGTTCATGTGTCCTTATCAGTAGTTGTTTTGATATGGTCACCATAGTTGCTCAGTGACCATAATCCTATCCGAGGAAAAATAGGAATATTGTGCCTTTTCTGGTTTTTTGGGGGTTTATTGTATTCCTGATATATCTTACTGTTTGTGACACAGTGTTGCAGTAGTGGGTTTTGTACTGAATGATGACTCCAGATGCCTTACACTTGGCCTGGTTTTTATAAATTATTTAACAATACAGTACAGGTGTGTTAATTTATTTAATTTTTTTTTTTACATTAAATTTTTTGGTTTTAAGTTAAACCATAACACATGATTCAAAAGCATAGATAGCAGCGGTAGGTATGATACAGTATACTGTGTACTGGTAAGATCAGCCGGGGATAATTATAACTTCAGATTCAATTATGTTAGAGATCAGTACACTAAACTATAAACCTGATATTTTACTCACAGATATTGGCGTCTTTATCCATTCAGTACTACGTTATAATTGATATTTTACATATTGAAATTGACACGCTAGAAATTAATACATCTAATTGTTTATTGTGCAAAGTATGAGTGAAATTTACTAATACAGTATGGCCATAAAGATGAGACACTGAAATTGGACTTCACCATAATAAACATCACTGTGGTGAGTGTTTGTCATAGAGGTGTGGAATAATCTCTGGATAAAATGTAGAAAGCTGTTTAGTATCCCTAACAAATAAGGAGGAGTGAAGGACAGTTACCTGACTTTGGCTCTTAGCACAGAAGTGAGGAAGGCATTGGCTCCTTGTGTGTAGAACTGAAGAGAATGCAGTAATACCTGTATGTATTATTAGCTCTATGATCTTACACACATAGCTATTTTTATGATTGGGAAGACCTCCTAATCAAACCAGAAATACAGTAATTGAGTAGGAATTAAATTTAAATCAGAGTTATAGTATGGTTGATTTAAAAAAGGGTGGGCGCCTTGCTGCATTCTGTCTAAAGGCTATTAGTGTAACAAATGAGAAACAGGGACCTGAAACATATTTATTGCCAGTCATTACAGTTTACATTTATTTTAGGTTGTTGCATTGCCCTCGTAGATAGTCAGTCTTGTTTTTAGTATTTTGGCCTAAACCAAAACTGGTATAAAAGGTATTGGGTGTGGTATGAAGAACCACAGTTTTAGTTGCTGTGTAGATGGGATTAAAAAATAGTATATATAACTATTTCCAGAAACCATTAAGATACAGAATGGTGTGTTAGTCATGAAGCCTACAAAAATAACAGTGGGGTTCATTAGGATATTTTTTCATAACTTTGAGTCTGAGGAAGTTTCCTTCTCTCAGTTCTAAAGAAGTGAGTCAAGACAACTTAGTTATAAAATAGTTGTACCAAAACAAGTTCCCAGAATATTATTGAATTTGATGATGTTGTCGATTGGTGGTAATCTCAACCATGTGGTGAAGAGAACCTCACGAAGCCAAGCTTGCGGTAGTGGAGCTGCAACAAACTGCCATCAAAGGAACTTGATACAAAGGTGGCAAAGAGGGGTAGAGCAAAAAGATTCTACCTTCTAGTTCTTCTCTTCTCCCTCTTCTTCTTCTTCCTCTTCATCTTTAGTGATTCCAGTGACAGTGATGCTCGCTTTTCAGAACAACAAATTGGAGTAGTTGATGTAGTGCCGTTTGTATGACTAACATTGTTGACTTTTTTAGAGAGACTAACTTGCTTAATACTTTGACTAATGTACAATATTAGGAAGAATTATGGGTGTTGGTAAGTAGTTGATTTTGATGACTTGTTGTGTTTCCACTCTATAGAATAACTATAATAACCAATTTTGAACATGATGGGATACTCTTGAGGTGTAATATTTGTTTTTTGTTTCTTAAAAAATTGTCATTTATGATTTGAATTAATGATTTCTGCTAAGTATGTCCTTCTTTAAATTTTAATTGCATATCTTTCAATTTACATTTGGATTACAACAAACCCATGGGTAGAGGCAATACGTAACGC
>NW_024754271.1:0-13399 GCF_018991925.1 Homarus americanus | reverse complement strand
GGGGACTTTGTTATGCTCGATCTGGGGACTTTGTTATCCTCGATCAGGGGACTTTGCTATACTCCACCATGGGACTTTGTTATACTCGATCAGGGGTCTTTGTTATACTCAACCAAGGGACTTTTTTATACTTGACCAATGGACTTTGTTGTACTAGATGAGAGGCCTTTGTTATACTCGATCTGGGGACTTTGTTATACTCGAGAAGGGGACTTTGTTACTCTCGATCAGGGGACTTTTTTATACTCGAACCAGAGGACTTTGTTATACCCAATCAGAGGACTTTGTTATACTCGACCAGGGGACTTTTTTATACTTGATCAATGGACTTTGTTATACTCAATGAGGGACCTTTGTTATACTCGATCAGGGGACTTTTTATACTTGACCAGAGGACTTTGTTATACTCGATTAGGGTATATGTTATACCCGATCAGTGGACTTTGTTATACTCGATTAGGGGCCTTTGTTTTACTCGATGAGGGGGCTTTGTTATACTCAACCAGGGGACTTTTTTATAATCGATCAGGGAACTTTGTTATACTCAACCAGGGGACATTTTCAAAATTAAACAGGGGACTTTGTCATACTCGATCAGGGGAATTTTTATTATACTCGATCAGGGGATATGTTATATTCGATCAGGGGACTTTGTTATACTCAACCAGAGGACTTTGTTATACTCGATCAGGGGAGTTTGTTTTACTCAATCAGGGGACTTTGTTATACACGATGAGGGGCTTTTGTTATCCTCGATCAGGGGACTTTGTTATACTCGACCAGGGGACTTTTTTATCCTCGATCAGGGGACTTTGTTATACTCGACCAGAGGACTTTGTTTTACTCGATCAGGGGATATGTTATACTCGATGAGGGGACTTTGCTATACTTGATTAGGGGACTTTGTTATACTCGATCAGGGGAATTTTGTTATACTCGATCAGAGGACTTTGTTATACTCGACCAGGGGCCTTTGTTATACTCGATAAGAAAACTTTGTTATACTCGACCAGGGTACTTTGTTATACTCGATCAAGGGACTTTTGTTATACTCGATCAGGGGACTTTGTTATACTCGTCCAGGGGCCTTTGTTATACTCGATCAGGAGACTTTATTATACTCGTTAAGGGGACTTTGTTATACTCGATAAGGGGAATTTGTTATACTCGATAAGGGGACTTTGTTAGACTCGAACAGGGGACTTTGTTATACTCGACCAGGGGACTTTGTTATACTCGTCCAGGGGGCTTTGTTATACTCAGGGGACTTTCTTATACTCGATCAGGGTACTTTGTCTTACTCGATCAGGGCCCTTTGCTATACTCGACCAGGGGACTTTGTTATAATCGGTCAGGGGACTTTGTTATGCTCGATATGGGGACTTTGTTATACTGGGCCAGGGGACTTTTTTATGCTCGATCAGGGGACTTTGTTATACTCGATCAAGGGACTTTTGTTATACTCGATCAGGGGACATTGTTATACTCGAACAGGGGCCTTTGTTATACTCGATCACCGGACTTTGCTATACTCGATAAGGGGTCTTTGTAATACTCGATAAGGGGAATTTGTTATACTCGATAAGGGGACTTTGTTAGACTCGAACAGGGGACTTTGTTATACTCGACCAGGGGACTTTGTTATACTCGATTAGGCGGCTTAGTTATACTCGATCAGGTGACTTTGTTATACTCGATGAGGGGCTTTTCTTATACTTGATCAGGGGCCTTTGTTATACTAGATCAGTGGACTTTGTTATACTCGATTAGGGGCCTTTTTTGGACTCGATCAGGGGCCTTTGTTATACTCGATCAGGGGACTTTCTTATACCCGATCAAGGGACTTTCTTATACCCGAGCAGGGGGCTTTGTTATACTCGATGAGGGGACTTTGTTATATTCGATGAGGAGGTTTTGTTATACTCGGCAGGGGACTTTGCTATACTCGACCAGGGGACTTTGTTATATTCGATCAGGGGACTTGCTATACTCGACCAGGGGACTTTTCTATACCTGACCAATGGACTTTGTTATACTAGATGAGAGGCCTTTGTTATACTTGATCAATGGACTTTGTTATACTCAATGAGTGACCTTTGTTATAGTCGATCAGGGGACTTTTTTATACTCGACCAGAGGACTTTGTTATACTCGATGAGGGGATATGTTATACTCGATCACTGGACTTTGTTATACGCGATTAGGGGCCTTTGTTTTACTCGATGAGGGGGCTTTGTTATACTCGACCAGGGGACTTTTTTATACTCGATCAGGGAACTTTGTTATACTCACCCAGGGGACATTTTCAAAATTAAACAGGGGACTTTGTCATACTCGATCAGGGGAATTTTGTTATACTCGATCAGGGGATATGTTATATTCGATCAGGGGACTTTGTTATACTCAACCAGAGGACTTTGTTATACTCGATCAGGGGACTTTATTATACTCAATCAGGGGACTTTGTTATGCTTGATCTGGGGACTTTGTTAACCTCGATCAGGGGACTTTGCTATACTCGACCAGAGGACTTTGTTATACTCGATCAGGGGTCTTTGTTATACCGCCATTAGGGCCTTTTTTGACCTCGATCAGGGCCTTTTGTTATACTCAAAGGATCAGGGGACTTTCTTATACCCGGATCAAGGACTTTCTTTATACCCGAGCAGAGGGGGACTTTCTTATACCCGATCAAGGGACTTTCTTATACCCGATGAGGAGGTTTTGTTATACTCGGCAGGGGACTTTGCTATACTCGACCAGGGGACTTTGTTATATTCGATCATGGGACTTGCTATACTCAACCAGGGGACTTTTCTATACCTGACCAATGGACTTTGTTATACTAGATGAGAGGCCTTGTTATACTTGATCAATGGACTTTGTTATACTCAATGAGTGACCTTTGTTATAGTCGATCAGGGGACTTTTTTATACTCAACCAGAGGACTTTGTTATACTCGATGAGGGGATATGTTATACTCGATCACTGGACTTTGTTATACTCGATTAGGGGCCTTTGTTTTACTCGATGAGGGGGCTTTGTTATACTCGACCAGGGGACTTTTTCAAAATTAAACAGGGACTTTGTCATACTCGATCAGGGGAATTTTGTTATACTCGATCAGGGGATATGTTATATTCGATCAGGGGACTTTGTTATACTCAACCAGAGGACTTTGTTATACTCGATCAGGGGACTTTGTTATACTCAATCAGGGGACTTTGTTATGCTCGATCTGGGGGCTTTGTTATCTTCGATCAGGGGACTTTGCTATACTCGACCAGAGGACTTTGTTATACTCGATCAGGGGTCTTTGTTATACTCAACCAGGGGACTTTTTTATACTTGACCAATGGACTTTGTTATACTAAATGAGAGGCCTTTGTTATACTCGATCTGGGGACTTTGTTATACTCGAGAAGGGGACTTTTTTATACTCGATCAGGGGCTTTGTTATACTCGACCAGTGGACTTTGTTATACTCGATCAGGGGATGTGTTATACTCGATGAGGGGACTTTGCTCTACTTGATTAGGGGACTTTGTTATACTCGATCAGGGGAATTTTGTTATACTCGATTAGAGGACTTTGTTATACTCGACCAGGGGCCTTTGTTATACTCGATAAGAAAACTTTGTTATACTCGACCAGGGTACTTTGTTATACTCGATCAAGGGACTTTTGTTATACTCGATAAGGGGAATTTGTTATACTCGATAAGGGGACTTTGTTAGACTCGAACAGGGGACTTTGTTATACTCGACCAGGGAACTTTGTTATACTCGATTAGGCGGATTTGTTATTCTCGATCAGGGGACTTTGTTATACTCGATCAGGGGCCTTTGTTATACTCGAGAAGGGGGCT
Source organism: Homarus americanus (assembly GCF_018991925.1). Classification (NCBI taxonomy): domain Eukaryota; kingdom Metazoa; phylum Arthropoda; class Malacostraca; order Decapoda; family Nephropidae; genus Homarus; species Homarus americanus. The sequence goes on along the minus strand of NW_024754271.1, from coordinate 9,530 downwards.
GTGTTAAACTCGAAAAGGGGACTTTGTTATACTCGATCTGGAGGCTTTGTTATTCTCGATCAGGGGACTTTGCTATACTCGACCAGGGGACTTTGTTATACTCGATCAGGGGTCTTTGTTATACTCGACCAGGGGATTTTTTATACTTGACCAATGGACTTTGTTACACTCGATGAGAGGCTTTTGTTGTACTCGATCTGGCGACTTTATTATACTCGAGCAGGGGACTTTGTTATACTCCATCAGGGGACTTTGTTATACTCAATCAGGGGACTTTGTTATACTCGATTAGGGCCCATTGTTATACTCGATGAGAGGGCTTTGTTATACTCGACCAGGGGACTTTGTTATACTCGATCAGGGGACTTTGTTATACTCGACCAGGGGACTTTTTTATAATTAATCAGGGGAGTTTGTCATACTCGATCAGTGGACTTTCCTATATTTGACCAATGGACTTTGCTATACTCGTTGAGGGGCTTTTGTTATACTCGATCATGGGACTTTGTTATACTCGAGCAGAGGACTTTGCTATACTCGATTAGGGGATATGTTATACTCGATCAGGGGACTTTGTTATACTTGATTAGGGGACTTTGTTATACTCGATCAGGGGACTTTGTTATACTCGATCAGAAGACTTTGTTATACTCGACGAGAGGCCTTTGCTATACTCGATTAGACAACTTTGTTATACTCGACCAGGGGACTTTGCTATACTCGATCAGGGGACTTTGATATACTCGATCAGGGACTTTGTTATACTCGTCCAGGGGGTTTTGTTATACTAGGCTCAGGGGACTTTGTTATTCTCGACCAGGGGACTTTGTTATACTCGAACAGAGGCCTTTGTTATACTCGGTCAGGGGACTTTGTTATGTTCGATCTGGGGAGTTTGTTATACTGGGCCAGGAGACTTGTTATACCTCGATTAGGACAGGCGACTCGATTGCGACTGCGTTATACTGGAACAGGGGACTTTGTTATACTCGATCAGGGGACTTTGTTATATTCAATAAGGGGACTTAATGTTAGACTCAAATAGGGGACTTTTTTATACCTGACCAATGGACTTTGTTATACTCGATTAGGGGCCTTTGTTATACTCGATGAGGGGGCTTTGTTTTGCTCGACCAGGGGACTTTTTCATACTTGATCAGGGGACTTTGTCATACTCGATCAGTGGACTTTTCTATATTTGACCAATGGACTTTACTATACTCGATGAGGGGCCTTTGTTATACCCGATCAGGGACTTTGTTATAGTCGACCAGGGGACTTTGTTATACTCGATCAGGGGACTTTGTTATACTCGATCAATAGGCTTTGTTATACTTGATGAGGGGACTTGCTATACTCGACCAGGGGACTTTGTTATAGTCGATCAGGGGACTTTGTTATACTCGAGCAGGAGACTTTGTTATACTCGATCAGGGGACTTTTTTATACTCGACCAGAGGACTTTTTTATACTCAACCAGGGTACTTTGTTATACTCGACCAGGGGACTTTGCTATAGTCGACCAGGGGACTTTGTTATACTCGATTAGGGGACTTTGTTATACTCGACCAGGGGACTTTTTTATACTTGATCAGGGGACTTTGTCATACTTGACCAGAGTCCATTGTTATACTCGATCGGGGGACTTTGTTATACTCGATGAGTGGACTTTCCTATATTTGACCAATGGACTTTGCTATACTCGATGAGGGGCCTTTGTTATACTCGATGAGGGGACATTGTTATACTCGACCAGGGGACTTTGTTATACTCGATGAGGGGACTTTGTTATACTCGACCAGAGGACATGTTATACTCGATTAGAAAACTTTGTTATACTCGACCAGGGGACTTTGTTATACTCGATCAGGGGACTTTTTTATACTCGACAAGAGGACTTTGTTATACTCAATCCGGGGATATGTTATACTTGATCAGGGGACTTTGTTATACTCAACCAGGGGACTTTGTTATACTCGATTAGGGGCCTCTTTTATACTCGATGAGGGGGCTTTGTTAAACTCGATCAGGGGACTTTGCTATAGTCGACCAGGGGACTTTGTTATACTCGATTAGGGGACTTTGTTATACTCGACCAGGGGACTTTTTTATACTTGATCAGGGGACTTTGTCATACTTGACCAGAGGCCATTGTTATACTCGATCGGGGGACTTTGTTATACTCGATGAGTGGACTTTCCTATATTTGACCAATGGACTTTGCTATACTCGATGAGGGGCCTTTGTTATAGTCGATCAGGGGACATTCTTATACTCGACAAGGGTACTTTGTTATACTCGATGAGGGGACTTTGTTATACTCGACCAGAGGACTTTATTATACTCGATCAGGAGATATGTTATACTCGATCAGGGGACTTTGTTATATTCAAACAGAGGACTTTGATATACTTGACGAGGGGCCTTTGTTATACTCGATTAGAAAACTTTGTTATACTCGACCAGGAGAATTTGTTATATTCGATCAGGGGACTTTGTTATACTCCACCAGGGACTTTGTTATATTCGATCAGGGGATATGCTATACTTGACCAGGGGACTTTGTTATACACGATCAGGGGACTTTGTTATACTCGACCAGGGGCTTTTTTATACTTGGCCAATGGACTTTGTTATACTCAATGAGGGGCCTTTGTTATACTCGATCAGGGGACTTTGTTATACACGACCAGGGGACTTTGTTATACGCAATCAGGGGACTTTTTTATACTCGACCAGAAGACTTTGTTACACTCGATCAGGGGATATGTTATACTCGTCCAAGGGACTTTGTTATACTCGATCAGGGGACTTTGTTATACGCGACCAGGGGACTTTTTTGAACTTGATTAGGGGACTTTGTCATACTCGATCAGTGGACTTTCCTATATATGACCAATGTTATACTCGATGAGGGGCCTTTGTTATACTCGATCAGGGGACTTTGCTATACTCGACAAGGGGACTTTGTTATACTCGATCAGGGGACTTTGTTATACTCGACCAGAGGACTTTGTTATACTCGATCATGGGATATGTTATACTCGATCAGGGGACTTTGTTATACTCAATCAGGGGACTTTTTTTTACTTGATTAGGGGACTTTTTTATACTCGATCAAAGGACTTTGTTATACTTGATCAGAGGACTTTGTTATACGCGACCAGGAGCCTTTGTTATACTCGATTAGAAAACTTTGTTATACTCGACCAGGGGACTTTGTTATACTCCACCAGGGACTCTGTTATACTCGATCAGGGGATATGTTATACTCGATAAGGGGACTTTGTTATACTCGTCCAGGGCGCTTTGTTATACTAGGATCAGGGGACTTTGTTATGCTTGATCAGGGGACTTTGTTCTACTCGATCAGGGCCCTTTGTTATACTCGACCAAGGGACTTTGTTTTAATCGATTAGGTGACTTTGTTATGCTCGATCTGTGGACTTTGTTAAACTGGGCCACGAGACGTTGTTATACTCGATCAGGGGATTTTTGTTATACTCGATCAGGGGACTTTGTTATACTCGACCAGAGGCCTTTGTTATACTCGATCAGGGGACTTTGTTATACTCAATAAGGGGAATTTGTTATACTCGATAAGGGGACTTAATGTTAGACTCGAACAGGTGACTTTGTTATACTCGACCAGGAGACTTTGTTATCCTCGATTAGGCGGCTTTGTTATAATCGATCAGGGGACTTTGTTATACTCGATGAGGGGCCTTTGTTATACTCGACCATAGGCCTTTGTTATACTAGATCAGGGAACTTTGTTATACTCGATTAGGGGCCTTTTTTGGACTCGATGAGGGGCTTTTGTTATACTCGATCAGGAGACTTTGTTATACTCGATCAGGGGACTTTTTTATACTTGATTAGGGGACTTTCTTATACTTGATCAGAGGACTTTGTTATACTCGACCAGGGGCCTTTGTTATACTCGATTAGAAAACTTTGTTATACTCGACCAGGGGACTTTGTTATACTCCACCAGGGACTTTGTTATACTCGATCAGGGGAATTTGTTATACTCGGTTCAGGTGTCTTTGCTTTACTCGTCCAGTGGGCTTTGTTATACTAGGATCAAGGGACTTTGCTATACTCGATCAGGGGAATTTCTCTTACTCGATCAGGGCCCTTTGTTATACTCGACCAGGGGACTTTGTTATACTTGATTAGGAGACTTTGTTATACTCGATCAAAGGACTTTGTTATATTTGATCAGAGGACTTTGTTATACTCGACCAGGGGCCTTTGATATACTCGATTAGAAAACTTTGTTATACTCGACCAGGGGCCTTTGTTATACTCGATTAGAAAACTTTGTTATACTCGACCAGGGGACTTTGTTATACTCCACAAGGGACTTTGTTATACTTGATCAGGGGATATGTTATACTCGATCAGGGGAGTTTGATATACTCGGTTCAGGTGTCTTTGTTATACTCGTCCAGTGGGCTTTGTTATATTAGGATCAGGGGACTTTGTTATACTCGATCAGGGGACTTTGTTGTACACGACCAGGGGACTTTGTTATACGCGATCAAGGGACTTTTTTATCCTCGACCAGAGGACCTTGTTATACTCGATTAGGGGATATGTTATACTCGATCAGGGGACTTTGTTATACTCGACCAGAGTACTTTGTTATACTCGATCAGGGGACTTAGTTATACTAAATCAAGGGACTTTGTTATACTCGATTAGGGGCCTTTGTTATACTCGACCAGGGGACTTTGTTATACTCGATCAGGGCTCATTGTTATACTCGACTAGGGGACTTTTTTATACTTGATCAGGGGAGTTTGTCATACTCGATCAGTGGACTTTCCTATATTTGACCAATGGACTTTGCTATACTCGACCAGGGGACATTGTTATACTCGATCAGGGGACTTTGTTATACTCGACCAGAGAACTTTGTTATACTCGATCAGGGGTTATGTTATACTCGATCAGGGGACTTTGTTATACTCGATTAGGTGACTTTGTTTTACTTGATTAGGGGACGTTTTTATACTCGATCAAAGTACTTTGTCATACTTGATCAGAAGACTTTGTTATACTCGACCAGAAGCCTTTGTTATACTCGATTAGAAAACTTTGTTATACTCGACCAGGGGACTTTGTTATGCTTGATCTGGGGACTTTGTTAACCTCGATCAGGGGACTTTGCTATACTCGACCAGAGGACTTTGTTATACTCGATCAGGGGTCTTTGTTATACTCAACCAGGGGACTTTTTTATACTTGACCAATGGACTTTGTTATACTAGATGAGAGGCCTTTGTTATACTCGATCTGGGGACTTTGTTATACTCGAGAAGGGGACTTTTTTATACTCGATCAGGGGCTTTGTTATACTCGACCAGTGGACTTTGTTATACTCGATCAGGGGATGTGTTATACTCGATGAGGGGACTTTGCTGTACTTGATTAGGGGACTTTGTTATACTCGATCAGGGGAATTTTGTTATACTCGATCAGAGGACTTTGTTATACTCGACCAGAGGCCTTTGTTATACTCGATAAGAAAACTTTGTTATACTCGACCAGGGTACTTTGTTATACTCGATCACTAGACTTTGTTATACTCGTTAAAGGGACTTTGTTATACTCGATAAGGGGAATTTGTTATACTCGATAAGGGGACTTTGTTAGACTCGAACAGGGGACTTTGTTATACTCGACCAGGGAGCATTGTTATACTCGATTAGGCGGATTTGTTATTCTCGATCAGGGGACTTTGTTATACTCGATCAGGGGCCTTTGTTATACTCGAGAAGGGGGCTGTGTTAAACTCGACCAGGGGACTTTGTTATACTCGATCTGGAGGCTTTGTTATTCTCGATCAGGGGACTTTGCTCTACTCGACCAGGGGACTTTGTTAAACTCGATCAGGGGTCTTTGTTATACTCGACCAGGGGACTTTTTTATACTTGACCAATGGACTTTGTTATACTCGATGATAGGCTTTTGTTGTACTCGATCTGGCGACTTTATTATACTCGAGCAGGGGACTTTGTTATACTCCATCAGGGGACTTTGTTATACTCAATCAGGGGACTTTGTTATACTCGATTAGGGGACTTTTTTATAATTAATCAGGGGAGTTTGTCATACTCGATCAGTGGACTTTCCTATATTTGACCAATGGACTTTGCTATACTCGATGAGGGGCTTTTGTTATACTCGATCTGGGGACTTTGTTATACCTTACAGAGGACTTTTGCTATACTCTCGATCAGGGGATATGTTATACTCGATCAGGACTTTGTTATACCTCCTTGGATTAGGGACTTGTTATACTCTCTCGATCAGGGACTTGTTATACCTCGATCGTAGCTGACTTTGTTATACTCGACGAGGGGCCTTTGCTATACTCGATTAGACAACTTTGTTATACTCGACCAGGGGACTTTGCTATACTCGATCAGGGGACTTTGATATACTCGATCAGGGACTTTGTTATACTCGTCCAGGGGGTTTTGTTATAGTAGGATCAGGGGACTTTGTTATTCTCGACCAGGGGACTTTGTTATACTCGAACAGAGGCCTTTGTTATACTCGGTCAGGGGACTTTGTTATGTTCGATCTGGGGAGTTTGTTATACTGGGCCAGGAGACTTTGTTATACTCGATTAGGGGATATGTTATACTCGATCAGGGGACTGCGTTATACTGGAACAGGGGACTTTGTTATACTCGATCAGGGGACTTTGTTATATTCAATAAGGGGACTTAATGTTAGACTCGAATAGGGGACTTTTTTATACCTGACCAATGGACTTTGTTATACTCGATTAGGGGCCTTTGTTATACTCGATGAGGGGGCTTTGTTTTGCTCGACCAGGGGACTTTTTCATACTTGATCAGGGGACTTTGTTATACTCGATCAGGGGACTTTGTTATACTCGATCAGTGGACTTTTCTATATTTGACCAATGGACTTTACTATACTCGATGAGGGGCCTTTGTTATACTCGATCAGGGACTTTGTTATAGTCGACCAGGGGACTTTGTTATACTCGATCAGGGGACTTTGTTATACTCGATCAATAGGCTTTGTTATACTTGATGAGGGGACTTGCTATACTCGACCAGGGGACTTTGTTATAGTCGATCAGGGGACTTTGTTATACTCGAGCAGGAGACTTTGTTATACTCGATCAGGGGACTTTTTTATACTCGACCAGAGGACTTTTTTATACTCAACCAGGGGACTTTGTTATACTCGACCAGGGGACTTTGCTATAGTCGACCAGGGGACTTTGTTATACTCGATTAGGGGACTTTGTTATACTCGACCAGGGGTCTTTTTTATACTTGATCAGGGGACTTTGTCATACTTGACCAGAGTCCATTGTTATACTCGATCGGGGGACTTTGTTATACTCGATGAGTGGACTTTCCTATATTTGACCAATGGACTTTGCTATACTCGATGAGGGGCCTTTGTTATACTCGATGAGGGGACGTTGTTATACTCGACCAGGGGACTTTGTTATACTCGATAAGGGGACTTTGTTATACTCGACCAGATGACATGTTATACTCGATTAGAAAACTTTGTTATACTCGACCAGGGGACTTTGTTATACTCGATCAGGGGACTTTTTTTACTCGACAAGAGGACTTTGTGATACTCAATCCGAGGATATGTTATACTTGATCAGGGGACTTTGTTATACTCAACCAGGGGACTTTGTTATACTCGATTAGGGGGGTCTTTTATACTCGATGAGGGGGCTTTGTTAAACTCGATCAGGGGACTTTGGTATAGTCGACCAGGGGACTTTGTTATACTCGATTAGGGGACTTTGTTATACTCGACCAGGGGACTTTTTTATACTTGATCAGGGGACTTTGTCATACTTGACCAGAGGCCATTGTTATACTCGATCGGGGGACTTCGTTATACTCGATGAGTGGACTTTCCTATATTTGACCAATGGACTTTGCTATACTCGATGAGGGGCCTTTGTTATAGTCGATCAGGGGACATTCTTATACTCGACAAGGGTACTTTGTTATACTCGATGAGGGGACTTTGTTATACTCGACCAGAGGACTTTATTATACTCGATCAGGAGATATGTTATACTCGATCAGGGGACGTTGTTATATTCAAACAGAGGACTTTGATATACTCGACGAGGGGCCTTTGTTATACTCGATTAGAAAACTTTGTTATACTCGACCAGGAGAACTTGTTATATTCGATCAGGGGACTTTGTTATACTCCACCAGGGACTTTGTTATATTCGATCAGGGGATATGCTATACTTGACCAGGGGACTTTGTTATACACGATCAGGGGACTTTGTTATACTCGACCAGGGGCGTTTTTATACTTGGCCAAAGGACTTTGTTATACTCAATGAGGGGCCTTTGTTATACTCGATCAGGGGACTTTGTTATACACGACCAGGGGACTTTGTTATACGCAATCAGGGGACTTTTTTATACTCGACCAGAAGACTTTGTTACACTCGATCAGGGGATATGTTATACTCGTCCAAGGGACTTTGTTATACTCGATCAGGGGACTTTGTTATACGCGACCAGGGGACTTTTTTGAACTTGATTAGGGGACTTTGTCATACTCGATCAGTGGACTTTCCTATATATGACCAATGTTATAATCGATGAGGGTCCTTTGTTATACTCGATCAGGGGACTTTGCTATACTCGACAAGGGGACTTTGTTATACTCGATCAGGGGAGTTTGTTATACTCGACCAGAGGAATTTGTTATACTCGATCAAAGGATATGTTATACTCGATAGGGGAACTTTGTTATACTCAATCAGGGGACTTTTTTTTACTTGATTAGGGGACTTTTTTATACTCGATCAAAGGACTTTGTTATACTTGATCAGAGCACTTTGTTATACTCCACCAGGGACTCTGTTATACTCGATCAGGGGATATATTATACTCGATAAGGGGACTTTGTTATACTCGTCCAGGGGGCTTTCTTATACTAGGATCAGGGGACTTTGTTATGCTTGATCAGGGGACTTTGTTCTACTCGATCAGGGCCTTTTGTTATACTCGACCAAGGGACTTTGTTATAATCGATTAGGTGACTTTGTTATGCTCGATCAGGGGACTTTGTTATACTCGATCAGGGGACTTTGTTATACTCGATAAGGGGAATTTGTTATACTCGAAAAGGGGACTTAATGTTAGACTCGAACAGGTGACTTTGTTATAATCGATCAGGGGACTTTGTTATACTCGATGAGGTTCCTTTGTTATACTCGACCAGAGGCCTTTGTTATACTAGATCAGGGAACTTTGTTATACTCGATTAGGGGCCTTTTTTGGACTCGATGAGGGGCTTTTGTTATACTCGATGAGGGGACTTTGTTATACTCGATCAGGGGACCTACTTATACTCGAGCAGGGGGCTTTATTATACTCGAACATACTCGATCAGGGGACCTACTTATACTCGAGCAGGGGGCTTTATTATACTCGAACAGGGGACTTTTTTATACTCGACCAGAGGACTTTGTTATA
>NW_024754270.1:0-45009 GCF_018991925.1 Homarus americanus | reverse complement strand
CATGAGAGTGTCACAAGAGCACCTGGGAGTGCTCAGAGGTACTTGGTGGAGGAGGTGCACCCAGGAGCATCGGAGGCTCATCTGGGAGGTCGTTTCTGTACCTGGGAATGTCGGAGGTGTAACTTTAGGAGTGTGAGAAGTGTAACTGGGAGTCTCAGAGGTGTACCTGGGAGTGTCTCTGAGGTGTACCTGGGAGTGTGAGAGAAGTGTTCCTGGGAGTGTCGGAGGTGTACCTGGGGAGTGTCAGAGTGTACCTCGAGTGTCAGAGGTGTGTACCTGGGAGTGTCAGAGGTGTACCTGGAGTGTCAGAGAGATGTACCTGGGAGTGTCAGGAGGTACCTTGGGAGTGTCAGAGATGTACCTGGAGTGTCACAGGAGGCCTGGATTGGTGTCAGAGGTATACCTGGCAGTGTCAGGGCGCTACGGAAGTGTCAGAGGTGGCACCTGGGAGTTTTAGAGGTGCACCTGGGGAGTGTCAGATATGTACGTGGGAGCGTCACAGGAGCACTTGGGAGTCCCTGTGCTGCGTACCCTGGGAGACGGAGGGTTGTACCTGGGAATAATGGGGTGTACCACCTTGGAGTATCGGAGGTGCACCTGGGAGGCTCAGAGGTGTACCTTGGGAGTGTCGGAGGTGTACTCTGGCATTGTCTGGAGGTGTGGAATCTGACAGTGTCGGGGCGTGGTGTACCTGGGAGTGTCAGCGGTGCACCTGGGAGCAGCTAGGAGGTGCATCAGGAGGACAGAGGAGGCACCTAGGAGTGTCAGAGGTGCACCTGGGAGTGTCAGGAGGTGTACCTGGGAGGCTCAGGAGGTGTACCCAGGAGGTCAGAGGTGTACCTGGGAATTTCAGGAGCACCTGGGAGTGTCAGGAGATGCACTGGGAGTGAGAGGTGTATTTGGGAGTGTGAGAGGTGCACCCATGAGCATCGGAGGCCTAATGCGGGAGTGCCTGTTGGTAACCTGAGAGTGTCTGGAGGTGCAACCAGGGTGTGAGAAGTGTAACTGGGAGTTTTAGGAGGTGTACCTGGGAGTGTCTGTGATATGTGTCTGGGAGTGTCACAGGAGCAATTTTGGAGTCTCAAAGGTGTACCTGGGAGTGCTCATAGGAGGCCCTGGGATTGCTGTGAGGTATGGCCTGGCAGTGCTCAGGTGTACCTGAAGTGTCAGAGGTGTACCTGGGAGTGTCGGTGGTGTACCTGGGAGTGTGGAGAAGTGTTCCTTGGAGTGTCGGAGGCAAAATTTGGGAGAGTCGAGGTGCACTTAGAGGTCAGAGGTGTACCTGGAGGTCAGAGGTGTACCTGGGAGTGTCAGAGATGTACCTGGGAGTATCGGAGGTGTACTGAATATCGGAGGTGTACCTGGGAATACCGGAGGTGTACCAGGAATGGCAGTGGGAGCACCAGGGAGTGTCAATGGAGTACCTGGGAGTGTCAGAGGTGTACCTGGGAGTGTCTCAGAGGTGCACCTGGGAGTGCCTAGGAGGTGCATCTGGGAGTGTCGATCGCTTTACCCGGGGAGGCCGAGGTGTACCAGGAATGCCAGTGAGCACCTGGGAGGTCAGGAGGTGCACCTGGGAGTGTCAGAGGTGTACCTGCGTGTCAGAGGTGTACCAGGAGTGTCAGAGGTGCACTGGAGCACGGGAGGTGCACCTGGGAGTGTCTGGGTGTACCTGGGAGTATCTGGCACCTGGGAGTGTCTGAGGTGTACCTGAGTGTCAGAGATGTGTCTGGGAGTGTCAAGGGTGTACCTGGGAGTGTTAGAGGTGTATCAGGAAGTGACAGAGGAGTACCTAGGGAGTATCACAGGTGCACCTAGGGAGGAGGAGAAGGCACCTGGGAGTGTCTGGGGTGTACCTGGGAGTGTCAGGAGGTGTAATTTTGGGAGTGCCTCAGAGGTGTGTCTGGAGGTCAGGAGGTGCACTCTGGGGCGTCAGAGGTGCACCTGGAGTGTCTGAGGTGTAATCTGGGAGCCTGAGGTGTACCTGGTGTCTGGAGGTGTACCTGGCAGTGTCTGAGGTGTACCCTGGCAGTCAGCTGTGTACCTGGGAGGTCAGCGGTGTACCTGGGAGGTTAGAGTGGGGTATCAGGGAGTGACACAGAGGAGTACCTAGGAGCATCAGGAGGTGTACCTAGGGAGGTGGAGAAGTGTACCTTGGAGGCACCTGGGGTGTACCTGGGAGGCTCAGGGGTGTACCTTGGAGTGTCAGGGTGTACTTAGGAGTGTCAGTGAGCACCTGGGAGTGTCAGAGGCACCTGGGAGTGTCAGAGGTGTACCTGGGAGTGTCAGGAGGTTTATCTGGGGAGGCCGGACGTGGCAATCTGGGAGTGTCAGAGGTGCACTGCTGAACGTCGCGGGAGTGTCTGGGGAGTGTCAGAGGTGCATAAGCCAGAGGTGTAATCTGGAGTGTCAGATGTGTGTATCTGGGAGTGTCGGATGTGTACCTGAGTGTCAGAGGTGTACCAAGGAATGTCAGTGGAGTACCTGGGAGTGCTCAGAGGTGTACCTGGGAGTGTCAGAGGTGTACCTGGGAGGGGGTCAGGAGGCACTGGGAGTGTCAGAGGTGTACCTGGGAGTGTCAATAGAGGTGTACCTTACAGTGTCAGAGTGTGTACCTGGAGGCCAGGAGGTGTACCTGGGGAGTGTGTCGGAGGTGTACCTGGGAGTGTGAGAGAAGTGTACCTGGGAAGTGTCGAGGTGATCCTAGGAGTGTCGGAGGTGTACCTGGCAGTGTCACGGGTGTACCTGGGAGTGTGAGATGTGTACCACTGAATGCCTAGTGGAGCAAGCACACATGGGGAGTGTCAAAGGTGCACCTGGGAGGTCAGGAGGCACTGGGAGTGCCTGAGGTGTACCCTGGAAGTGGGCCAGGAGGTGTACTTGGGAGGTCGGAGGTGTACCCGTGAGTGTGAGAAGTGTACCTGAGGGTGTCTGGGGTGTACCTGGGAGGTCACAGAGGTGTAATTTGGGAGTGTAAGAAGTGTACCTGGGAGTGTCGGAGGTGTTCCTGGGGAGTGTCGGAGGTGTACCTGGCAGTGTCAGCGGCACCTGGGAGGTGTGAGATGTGTACCACGGAATGGCACCTGGGAGTGTCGGAGGTACCTGGGATGTCAGAGGTGTACCTGGGAGTGTCAGAGGTGTACCTGGAGTGTCAGAGATGTACCTGGGAGTGTCAGAGGTGTACCTGGGAGTGTCAGAGGTGTACCTGGGAGTGTGAGGTACCTGGGAGTGTCAGGTGTACCTGAGTGTCGGAGGTGTGGAGTGGAGAGAAGTGCACCTGAAGCGTGGAGGTGTACCTGGGAGTGTCGGAGGTGTACCTGGGAGTGTCAGATGTGTATCTGGGAGTGTCAGCGGTGTACCTGGGAGTGTCGGAGGTACCTGGGAGAGTCGGAGGTACCAGGAGTGTCAGAGGTGTACTTGGGAGTGTCAGAGGTGTGCCTGGGAGTGTCAGAGGTGCACTGGAGGTCAGAGGTGCACCTGGAGTGTCTGAGGTGTACCTGGGAGTGTCTGAGGTGACCTGGGAGTGTCAGAGGTGCACTGGGAGTGTCATGGTGTACCTGGGAGTGCCGGAGGTACCTGGGAGTGAGAAGTGTACCTGGGAGTGTCGGAGGTGCACCTAGAGTGTCGGAGGCCGGGAATGTCAGAGGCACACTTGGGAGTGTCAGAGGTGTAACTGGGAGTGTAAGCGGTGTACCTGGGAGTGTCTGAGGTGTACCTGGGAGGTCAGACGTGTGCTCAGGAGTGTCAGGAGGTGCACTGGAGGTTAGAGGTGCACCGAGTGTCTGAGGTGTACCTGGAGTGTCTGAGGTGTACCTGGGTGTGTCTGAGGTACCTGGCATTGTTCGAGGTGTAACTGACAGTGTCAGCGGTGTACCTGGGAGTGTCAGCGGTGCACCTGGGAGTGTTAGAGGTGTATCAGGAGGACAGAGGAGCACCTGGGAGGTCAGAGGCACTTGAGAGTCAGAGGTGTACCTGGGAGTGTCAGAGGTGCCTGGGAGTGTCAGAGGTGTACCAGGAATTTCAGAGGTGTACCTGGGAGTGTCAGAGATGCACATGAGAGTGTCACAAGAGTACCTGGGAGGTCAGAGAGGCATGGTGTGTGTGAGAGTACCTAGGAGTATCGGAGGTTTACCTGGGAGTGTCGGAGTTTACCTGGGAATGTCGGAGGTGTAACTAGGGAGGTGAGAAGTGTAACTGGGAGTCTCAGAGGTACCTGGGAGTGTCTGAGGTACCTGGGAGTGTGAGAAGTGTTCCTGGGAGTGTCGGAGGTGTACCTGGGAGGTCAGAGGTACCTCGAGTGTCAGAGGTGTACCTGGGAGTGTCAGAGGAGGTACCTGGGAGGTCAGAGATGTACCTGGGAGGTCAGGAGGTGTACCTGGGAGTGTCAGAGATGCACCTGGGAGTGTCACAGGAGTACCTGGGATTGTCAGAGGTATGACCTGCAGTGTCAGGGTGTTCCTGGGAGGCTGAGGTGTACCTGGAGTGTCTGAGGTGTACCTGGAAGTGTCAGAGAAGTACCAGGAGTGTCACAGAGAACATGGAGGTGGGGATGTGCATCAGGGAGTGACAGAGGTGTACCTGGGAGTGCTGGGTGGTGTACCTGGGAGTGTCGGATTTGTACTGGGAGAGTGAGAAGTGTACCTGGGAGGCCGAGGTGCCTGGGAGCAGGAGAAATGTACCTGGGACTGCGGAGGTATACCTGGGAGTGTCAGATGTGCATCAGGGAGTGACAGAGGTGTACCTGGGAGTGTCAGAGGTGTACCTGGGAGGCAGAGGTACCTGGGAGTATCGGAGGTTTACTTGGGGTGTCGGAGGTACTTGGGAGGTCGGAGGCGGACCTGAGAGTGCTCAGAGGTGTACCTGGGAGTGTCAGAGTTGTAACAGGGAGGGTCAGAGGTGTACCTGGGAATGTCAGAGATGTACCTGGGAGGCTAAGGTGTATTTGGGAGTGTCGGATGTACCTGGGAGTGTCAGAGGTATGCCTGGGAGTGTCAGAGGTACCAGTGCCAGGAGGTGTACATGGGAGGTCAGAGGTGTACCTGGGAGTGTCGGAGGTGTACCTGGGAGGAGAAGTGGGAGGGGGGGTGTACCTGGGAGTCTGGGATGTACCTGGGAGTGTCTGAGGTGTACCTGGGAGTGTCAGAGGCTACCTGGGAGGTTGGAGCAGGCTGAGGGAGGTCAGTGGAGTACCTGGGAGGCTGAGGTGTACCTGGGAGTGTCTGAGGTCCCGGAGTGTCTGAGGTGCACCTAGGATTGTCTGGGGTGTACCTGGGAGTGTCAGAGAAGTACCAGGAGAATCACAGTAGTACCTGGGAGGTGAGAGGTACTTGGGAGCATCGGAGGTTTCCTGGGAGTGTCGGAGGTGCACCTGGGAGTCAGAGAAGCATCAGGAGCATCAAAGAAGCACCTTGGAGTGTCATGGGTGTAGCAGGAGGTCATGGAGTACCTGGGAGGTCAGAGGTGTACCTGGGAGTGTCTGAGGTGTACATGGGAGTGTCTGAGGTGTACCTGGGAGTGTTGAGGTGTACCTAGAGTGTCAGAGAAGTACCAGGGAGTATCACAGTAGTACCTGGGAGTGTGAGAGGTGTACTTAAATGGAGGTTTACCTGGGAATGTCGGAGGTACCTGGAAGGTCGGAGGCGACCTGGAGGTGAAAGGCCTGGGAGTGTCTCAGGTGTACTGGGAGTGTCTCAGGTGTACCTGGGAGGTTGGGGAGAACCAGGGAGTGAAAGAGGCATACTGGGAGTGTCTGGGGTACATGGGAGTGTCTGAGGTACCTGGGAGTGTCAGAGAAGTACCAGGGAGTGTCACAGCAGTACATGGGAGTGAGAGGTGTACCTGGGAGTGTGAGGAGGTGTACTGGGAGTGTCTGAGGTACCCAGGGAGTGTCAGAGGTGTACTTTGGAATGTCTGAGGTGTACCTTGGAGTGTCTGAGGTGTACCTGGGAGTATCAGGGGAGAACCAGAGGAAACAGGTGTAAAGGAGTGCTGGGGAGGTACCTGGAGGTCAGAGGTGTACTGGGAGGCCGGAGGTGTACCTGGGAGGAGAAGTGTACCTGGGAGTGAGTGTACTCTGGAGTGTCAGAGGTGTATCTGGGAGGAAATGCACTGGGAGTGTCAGAGGTACCTGGGAGAGCAGAGGGTGTACCAAGGAGTGTCAGAGGTGTACCTGGGAGGTCAGAGGTGTACCTGGGAGTGCTCAGAGGTGTACCTGGGATTGTCGGATGTACCTGGGAGTGTCTAGGAGAACCACTGAATGTCAGTGGAGTACCTGGGAGTGTCAGAGGTGTACCTGGGAGGTCAGGAGGTACCTCGGAGGTCAGAGGTGTACCTGGGAGGTCAGAGATGTACCTGGGAGTATCGGAGGTTACCTGGGAGTGTTGGAGGTGTACCTGGAAGTGTCAGATGTGCCTGGGAGTGTCTGAGGTGTACCCGGAGTGTCTGAGGTACCTGGAAGTGTCAGAGAAGTGACCAGGAGTGTCACAGTAGAACATGGGAGTGTCAGATGTGCATCAGGGAGTGACAGGGTGTACCTGGTCCGTGCCTGGGAGTGTCTTTGTACCTGGGAGAGTGAGGTGTACCTGGGAGTGTCGGAGGTGTACCTGGGAGTGTGAAATGTACCTGGGACGTCGGGTATACCTGGGAGTGTCAGATGTGCATCAGGGGAGTGACAGAGGTGTACCTGGGGTCAGAGGTGTACCTGGGAGGTGTACCTGGAGCATCGGAGGTTACCTTGGGGTGTCGGAGGTGTACTTGGAGTGTCGGAGGCGGACCTGAGAGTGTCAGAGGTGTACCTGGGAGTGTCAGAGTTGTACCAGGGAGTGTCAGGGTGTACCTGGGAATGTCAGAGATGTACCTGGGAGTCAAAGGTGTATTGGTCGGATGTGTACCTCTGGGTGTCAGAGGTGTGCCTGGGAGTGTCAGGGTGTACCAGGGAGTGTAGAGGGTGTACATGGGAGTGTCAGAGGTGTACCTAGGGTGTCGGAGGTGTACCTGGGTGTTAGAGGTGTAACTGGGAGTGTGTGGGGTGTACCTGGAGAGTCTGGGATGTACCTGGAGTGTCTGAGGTGTACCTGGGAGTGTCAGAGGTGTACCTGGGAGTGTCAGGGTACGGGGGTGTCTGCCTGGGAGTGTCAGAGGTGTACCTGGGAGTGTCTGAGGTGTCCCTGGGAGTGTCTGAGGTGCACCTAGGATTGTCTGGGGTGTACCTGGGAGTGTCAGAGAAGTACCAGGGAGAATCACAGTAGTACCTGGGAGTGTGAGAGGTGTACTTGGGAGTATCGGAGGTTTCCCTGGGAGTGTCGGAGGTGTACCTGGGAGTGTCAGAGAAGTATCAGGGAGTATCAAAGAAGTACCTTGGAGTGTCATGGGTGTAGCAGGGAGTGTCAGTGGAGTACCTGGGAGTGTCAGAGGTGTACCTGGGAGTGTCTGAGGTGTACATGGGAGTGTCTGAGGTGTACCTGGGAGTGTCTGAGGTGTACCTAGGAGTGTCAGAGAAGTACCAGGGAGTATCACAGTAGTACCTGGGAGTGTGAGAGGTGTACTTGGGAATATCGGAGGTTTACCTGGGAATGTCGGAGGTGTACCTGGAAGTGTCGGAGGCGGACCTGGGAGTGTGAAAGGTGTACCTGGGAGTGTCTCAGGTGTACCTGGGAGTGTCTCAGGTGTACCTGGGAGTGTCAGGGGAGAACCAGGGAGTGAAAGAGGTATACCTGGGAGTGTCTGGGGTGTACATGGGAGTGTCTGAGGTGTACCTGGGAGTGTCAGAGAAGTACCAGGGAGTGTCACAGTAGTACATGGGAGTGAGAGGTGTACCTGGGAGTTTGAGAGGTGTACTGTGGGAGTGTCTGAGGTGTACCTAGGAGTGTCAGAGGTGTACCTTGGAATGTCTGAGGTGTACCTTGGAGTGTCTGAGGTGTACCTGGGAGTATCAGGGGAGAACCAGGGAGTGAAACAGGTGTACCTGGGAGTGTCAGAGGTGAGAGGTGTACCTGGGAGTGTCAGAGATGTACCTGGGAGTGTCAGAGGTGTGCCAGGGAGTGTCAGAGAAATACCTAGGAGTGTCAGAGGTGTATCTGGGAGTGTCAGAGCTTTACCTAGAAGTATCGGAGGTGTACCTGGGAGTGTCTGAGTGTACGTGGGAGTGTCTGAGGTGTACCTGGGAGTATCAGAGAAGTACCAGGGAGTGTCACAGTAGTACGTGGGAGTGTGAGAGGTGTACCTGGGATTGTGAGAGGTGTACCTAGGAGTGTCTGAGGTGTACCTGGGAGTGTCAGAGGTGTACCTGGGAGTGTCTGAGGTGTACCTGGGAGTGTCTGAGGTGTACCTGGGTGTGTCAGGGGAGAACCAGGGAGTGTCAGAGGAATATCTAGGAGTATCGGAGGTTTACCTGGGAGTGTCGGAGGTGTACTTGGGAGTGTCAGAGGTGTCAGGGGAGTGACAGAGGAGGGACCCTGGGGTGTCAGAGGTGTGCCAGGGAGTGTCCAGGTTGTACCCTGGGAATTGCTTAGGGGGTGGCCTCAGGTGTCAGAGGTGTACCTGGTAGTGTCATTGGTGTACCTGGGAGTGTCAGAGATGTACATGGAAGTGTCAGAGGTGTACCTGGAAGTGGCAGAGGTGTACCTGGGAGTGTCTGAGGTGTACCTAGGAGTGTCAGGGGTATACCTGGGAGTATCGGAGGTTTACCTGGGAGTGTTGGAGGTGTACCTGGGAGTGTCGGAGGCTGACCTGAAAGTATCAGAGCTGTACCTAGGAGTATCTGAGGTTTACCTGGGAGTGTCGGAGGTGTACCTGGGAGTGTCGGAGGTATACCTGGGAGTGTCAGAGGTGTACCTGGATGTATCGAAGGTTTACTTGGGAGTGTCGTAGGTGTACCTGGGAGTGTCGGAGGCGGACCTGGGAGTGTGAGAGGTGTAACTGGGAGTGTCAGAGGTGTACCTGGGAGTGTCAGAGGTGTACCTGGAATATCAGTGCCTGGGAGTGTCAGAGGTGAATCTGGGAAGTGTCGGATGTGTACCTGGGAGCGTGAAGTGTACCAGGAATATCAGTGGAGTACATGGGAGTGTCGGAGGTGTACGTTGACAGAGGTGTATCAGGGAGTGACAAGAGGAGTACCTAGGGTGTCAGAGGTGTACCTGGGAGTGTCAGAGGTGTACCGGGAGTATCAGACAGAACCTAGGAGAGTCAGAGATGTACCTTTGAGTGTCAGAGGTGTACCTGGGAGTATCGGAGGTTTAGTTGGAGGTCAGAGGTGTACCAGGGAATGTCAGTGTAGTACCTGAGAGTGTCAGAGGTGTACCTGGGAGGTCAGAGGTGTACCTGGGAGTGTCTGAGGTACCTGGGAGAGGTCTGAGGTGTACCTGGGAGTGTCTGAGGTGTGCCTGGAAGTGTGAGAGAAGTACCAGGAGGGTCACAGTAGCCTGGGAGTGAGAGGTGTACGTGGGAGTGTGAGAGGTGTGCCTGGGAAAGTCTAAGGTGTGCCTGGGATGTCAGAGGTGTGCCTGGGAGTGTGGGGTGTACCTGGGAGGTCTGGAGGTGTATCTGGGTGTGTCAGAGAACCAGAGAGGAAAGATGTGTATCTGGGAGTGTCAGTGGTGTGTACCTGGGAGGCAGAGGTGTACCTGGGAGTGTCAGAGGTGTACCAATGAGTGTCAGAGAATACCTAGGAGTGTCAGAGGTGTACCTGGGAGTGTCAGTGTACCTAGGGAGTGTCTGAGGGTCTCGGTGTGTCAGGGGAGAACCAAAGAGTGAAAGATGTGTATCTGGGAGTGTCGGAGGCGGACCTGAGAGTGTCAGAGGTGTACCTGGGAGTGTCAGAGTTGTACCAGGGAGTGTCAGAGGTGTACCTGGGAGTGTCAGAGATGTACCAGGGAGTGTCAAAGGTGGGAGTGTCGGATGTGTACATGGGAGTGTCTGAGGTGTAACTGGGAGGTTCAGAGGTGTACCAGGAGTATCAGAGGTGTACATGGGAGTGTCAGAGGTGTACCTGGGAGTGTCAGAGGTGTACCTTGGAGTGTCGGAGGTGTACCGGAGTGTGAAAAGGGTACCTGGGAGTGTATGGGGTGTACTCTGGAGTGTCAGAGGTGTATCTGGGAGTGTTGGATGTGTACCTGGGAGTGTCAGAGGTGTACCTGGGAGAGTCAGAGGTATACCAGGAGTGTCAGAGGTGTGCCTGGGAGTCTCAGAGGTGTACCTGGGAGTGTCAGAGGTACCTGGGATTGTCGGATGTGTACCTGGGAGTGTCATAGGAGTACCACTGAATGTCAGTGGAGACCTGGGAGTGTCAGGAGGTGTACCTGGGAGGTCAGAGGTGCCTCGGAGTGTCAGAGGTACCTGGAGTGTCAGAGATGTACCTGGGAGTATCGGAGGTTTACCTGGGAGTGTTGGAGGTGTACCTGGAAGTGTCAGATGTTCCTGGGAGTGTCTGAGGTGTACCAGGGAGTCTGAGGTGTACCTGGAAGTCAGGAGAAGTACCAGGAGTGTCACAGTGCATGGGGAGTGTCAGATGTGCATCAGGGAGTGACAGAGGTACCTGGGAGTGCTGAGTGGTGTACCTGGGAGGTCAGATTTGTACCTGGGAGAGAGAGAAGGCCTGAGGTCTGGAGGTGTGCCTGGGAGTGTGAGAAATGTACCTGGGACTGTCGGAGGTGTACCTGGGAGTGTCAGATGTGCATCAGGGAGTGACAGAGGTGTACCTGGGAGTCAGAGTGTACCTGGGAGTGTCAGAGGTACCTGGGAGGTATCGAGGTTTACCTGGAGTCAGAGGTGACCTGGGAGGGTGTCGGAGGCGGACCTGAGAGTGTCAGAGGTGCCTGGGAGTGTCAGAGTTGTACCAGGAGTGTCAGAGGTGTACCTGGGAATGTCAGAGATGTACCTGGGAGTGTCAAAGGTGTATTTGGGAGGTCGGATGTGGTACCTGGGAGTGCAGAGGTGTACCTGGGAGTATCAGAGGTGTACCAGGAGTGTCAGAGGTGTACATGGGAGGGAGGTGTACCTGGGAGTGTCAGGAGGTGTGCCTGGGAGTGTGAGAAGTGTAACTGGGAGGTGTGGGGTGTGCCTGGGAGGTTCTGGGATGTACCAGGGAGTGTCTGAGGTGTACCTGGGAGTGTCAGAGGTGTGCCTGGGAGCTCAAGGGTGCACGAGGGAGGTCAGTGGAGTACCTGGGATGTCAGAGGTGAACCTGGGAGTGTCTGAGGTGTCCTGGGAGTGTCTGAGGTATCTGGGTGTGTCAGAGAACCAGAGTGAAAGATGGTCTGGGAGTGTCGGAGGCGGACCTGGGAGTGTGAGGTGTACCTGGGAGGTGGGAGTTGCTCAGGAGGCCAAATGGGAGTGTCAGAGGTGTACCTGGGAGTGTCAGAGATGTACCTGGGAGTTTAAAGGTGTATTTGGGAGTGTCGGATGTGTACATGGGGAGTGTCTGAGGTGTACCTGGGAGTGTCAGAGGTGTACCAGGAGTGTCAGAGGTGTGCATGGGAGTGTCAGAGGTGTGCCTGGGAGTGTCAGAGGTGTACCTGGGAGGTCGGAGGTGTACCTGGGAGTGTGAGAAGTGTACCTGGAGTGTATGGGTGTACCTGAGTGTCAGAGGTGATCTGGAGTGTTGGATGTGTACCTGGGATTGTCAGAGGTACCTGGGAGAGTCAGAGGTGTAACAGGAGCACAGAGTGTACCTGGGAGTGTCAGGGGTGTACCTGGGAGTGTCAGAGGTGTACCTGGGATTGTCGGATGTGTGTCCTGGGAGTGTCATAGGAGATACCACTGAATATCAGTGGAGCCTGGGAGGTCAGAGGTGTACCTGGGAGGCTCAGTACCTGAGTGTCAGAGGTGTGCCTGGGAGTATCGGAGGCTTACCTGGGAGTGTTGGAGGTGTACCTGAAATGTCAGATGTGTTCCTGGGAGTGTCTGAGGTACCCGGGAGTGTCTGAGGTACCTGGAAGTGTCAGAGAAGTACCAGGAGTGTCACAGTAGTACATGGGAGTGAGAGGTGGGCCTGGATTGTGAGAGGTGTACCTGGGGAGTGTCTGAGGTGTACCTGGGAGCGTCAGAGGTGTGCCTGGAATGTCTGAGGTGTCCTCAGAGTGTCTGAGGTGTACCGAAGTATCAGGAGAACCAGGGAGTGAAAGAGGTGTACCTGGGAGTGTCAGAGGTACCAGGGAGTGTATAGGTGTGCCTGGGAGGCCAGAGGTGCCAGGAGCAAGTCAGAGAAATACCTAGAGTGTCAGAGGTGTGCCTGGAGTGCTCAGAGGTTTACCTAGAAGTATCGGAGGTTTACCTGGGACCACAGGTGTACCTGGGTGCCAGATCTGTTCCTGGGAGTACCGGAGGTGTACCCTGGGAATGTGAGAAGTGTACCTGGGAGTGTCGGAGGTGTACCTGGGAGTGTCAGAGGTGTATCAGGGAGACAAAGGGCACTAGGGTGTCAGGAGGTACCTGGGAGTGTCAGAGGTGTACCTGGGAGTATCGGAGGTTTACCTGGGGAGTCGGAGGTGTACCTGGGAATGTGGAGGCGGAACTGGGAGTGTCAGAGGTGCACATGGGAGCTGTCAGAGATGTACCTGGGAGTGTCAGATATGTACCTGGGAGTGTTCAGAGGTGTATCTGGGAGTGTCGGATGTGTATCTGGGTGTGTCAGGGAGAACCAAAGTGAAAGATGTATCTGGGAGTGTCGGAGGCGGACCTGGGAGTGTCAGAGGTACCTGGGAGTGTCAGAGTTGTAACAGGGAGTGTCAGGAGGTGTACCTGGGGTGTCAGAGGTGTACCTGGGAGTGTCAGAGATGTGCCTGGGAGTGTCAAAGGTGTATTTGGGAGTGTCGGATGTGTACATGGAGCCTGAGGTGTGCCTGGGAGTGTCAGAGGTGTACCAGGGAGTGTCAGAGGTGTACATGGGGAGTGTCAGAGGTGTGCCTGGGAGTGTCAGAGGTGTGCCTGGGAGCAAGCGTGGAGGTACCCGGGAGTGTGAGAAGTGTGCCTGGGAGGTATGGGTGTACCTGGGAGTGTCAGAGGTGTATCTGGGAGTGTTGGATGTGGCACCTGGGGTGTCAGAGGTGTACCTGGGAGAGTCAGGAGGTGAAACAGGAGGTCAGAGGTGTACCTGGGAGTGTCAGGGGGTGTACCTGGGAGTGTCAGAGGTGTACCTGGGATTGTCGGATGTGTACCTGGGGAGTGTCATAGAGCAACACAATATCAGTGGAGTACCTGGGAGTGTCAGAGGTGTACCTGGGAGCATCAGAGGTGTGCCTCAGGTCAGAGGTGTGCCTGGGAGTACAGGAGGCTTACCTGGGAGTGTTGGAGGTGTACCTGGAAGTGTCAGATGTGTCCCGGGAGTGTCTGAGGTGTACCCGGGAGGTGTCTGAGGTGTACCTGGAAGTGTCAGAGAAGTACCAGGGAGTGTCACAGTAGTACATGGGAGTGAGAGGTGTACCTGGGATTGTGAGAGGTGTACCTGGGGAGTGTCTGAGGTGTGCCTGGGAGCGTCAGAGGTGTACCTTGGAATGTCTGAGGTGTACCTGGGAGTGTCTGAGGTGTGCCTGGAAGTATCAGGGAGAACCAGGAGTGAAAGAGGTGTACCTGGGAGTGTCAGAGGTGTACCAGGGAGTGTCATAGGTGTACCTGGAGCAGCAGAGGTGTACCAGGGAGGTCAGAGAAATACCTAGGGAGGTCAGGAGGTGTACCTGGGAGTGTCAGAGGTTTACCTAGAAGCGGAGAGGTTTACCTGGGAGTGCCACAGGTGTACCTGGGAGTGTCAGATGTGTTCCTGGGAGTATCGGAGGTGTACCTGGGAATGTGAGAAGTGTACCTGGGAGTGTCGGAGGTGTACCTGGGAGTCAGAGGTGTATCAGGGAGTGACAAAGGAGTACCTAGGAGTGTCAGGAGGTGTACCTGGGAGTGTCAGAGGTGTACCTGGAGTATCGGAGGTTTACCTGGGCAGCCAGGTACCTGGGAGTGTGGAGGCGGAACTGGGAGTGTCAGAGGTGCACATGGGAGTGTCAGAGATGTACCTGGGAGTGTCAGATATGTACCTGGGAGTGTCAGAGGTGTATCTGGGAGTGTCGGATGTGTACTGGGAGTGTCAGAGGTGTACCACTGAATGTCAGTGGAGTACCCAGTGAGTCAGAGGACCTGGGAGTGTCCGAGAAGTAATGAGTGTCAGAGGTGTACCTGGGAGTGTCAGAGGTGTACCAGGAGTGTCAGACGAGTACCTAGGAGGTCAGAGATGTACCTGGGAGGTCAGAGGTGTACCTGCGAAGTAGCGGAGGTTTACCTGGGAGGTCACAGGTACCAGAGAATGTCAGTGTAGTACCGGGAGTGTCAGAGGTGTACCTGGGAGTGTCGGTGGACCTGAGTGTGAGAGGTGTACCTGGGAGTGGGAGGTGTACCTGGGAGGGGAGAGGTGTACCTATGTCAGAGATGTACCTGGAGGTGAGGTGTACCTGGGGAATGTCTGAGGTGTATCTGGGGAGTGTCAGGGGTGAACCAGGAAGGAGGTGTACCTGGGAGTGTCAGAGGTGTACCAGGAGTGTCAGAGGTACCTGGGAGTAAATGAGGTGTACCAGGAAGTGTCAGAGGAATACCTAGGAGTGACAGAGGTGTACCTGGGAGTGTCAGAGGTGTACCTAGGAGTATCGGAGGTTTACCTGGGAGCGTCAGAGGTGTACCTGGGAGTGTCAGAGGTGTACCTGGGAGTGTCGGAGGTGTACCTGGGAGTGTGAGAAATGTACCTGGGAGTGTCGGAGGTGTACCTGAGGTGTCAGATGTGCATCAGGAGGACAGAGGTACCTGGGAGTGTCAGCGGTGTACCTGGGAGTGTCGGATTTGTACCTGGGAGAGTGAAGTGTACCTGGGAGTGTCGGAGGTGTACCTGGGAGGTGTGAGAAATGTACCTGGGACTGTCGAGGTGTACCTGCGAGTGTCAGATGTCCATCAGGGAGACAGAGGTGTACCTGGGAGTGTCAGGAGGTGTACCTGGGAGTGTCAGAGGTGTACCTGGGAGTACGGAGGTTTACCTTGGGGTGTGTTGGAGGTGTACCTGGGAGTGTCGGAGGCAGACCTGAGAGTGTCAGAGGTGTACCTGGGAGTGTCAGACTTGTACCAGGGAGTGTCAGAGGTGTACCTGGGAGTGTCAAAGATGTACCTGGGAGTGTCAAAGGTGTATTTGGGAGTGTCGGATGTGTACCTGGGAGTGTCAGAGGTGTACCTGGAGGTCAGAGGTGTACCAGGGAGTGTCAGAGGTGTACATGGAGTGTCAGAGGTGTACCTGGGAGTGTCAGAGGTGTACCTGGGAATGTCGGAGGTGTACCGGGAGGTGAGAAGTGTACCTAGGAGTGTCTGGGTACCTGGGGTGTCAGAGGTGTCTGGGAGTGTTGGATGGGGAGTCAGAGGTGTACCTGGGAGTGTCGGAGGTGTACCTGGGAGTGTCAGAGGTGTATCAGGAGGACAAAGGAGTACCAGCCTGAGGAGGCCTGGGGAGTATCGGAGGTTTACCTGGGAGTGTCGGAGGGGTGGCGGACCTGGGAGTGTCAGGAGGTGTACCTGGGAGTGTCAGAGATGTACCTGGGAGCAGGAGATGTACCTGGAGTGTCAGAGGTGTATCTGGGAGTGTCGGATGTGTTCCTGGGAGTGTCAGAGGTGTACCACTGAATGTCAGGTGAGTACCTCGGAGTGTCAGAGGTGGACCTGGGAGTGTCAGAGAAGTACAGAGTGTCAGAGGTGTGCGGGGAGGCAGAGGTACCAGGGAGTGTCAGATGAGTACCTAGGGAGTGTCAGAGATGCCTGGGAGTGTCAGAGGTGTACCTGCAGTATCGGAGGTTTACCTGGGAGGTCAGAGGTGTACCAGGGAATGTCAGTGTAGTACCTGGGAGTGTCCGAGGTGCCTGGGAGTGTCGGAGGCAGACCTGGGAGGAGAGGTGTACCTGGGAGTGGTGGGAGGTACCTGGGAGTGGGAGAGGTACCTGGGAGTGTCAGAGATGTACCTAGGAGTGTCTAGAGGTGTACCTGGGAGTGTCTGGAGGTGTATCTGGGAGGTCAGGGGTGAACCAGGAAGTGAAAGAGGTGTACCTGGGAGTGTCAGAGGTGCCTGTGAGAGTCAGAGGCCTGGGAGTGCCTGAGAGGTGCCCAGGAGTGTCAGAGGATACCTAGGAGTGACAGAGGGTACCTGGGGAGGTCAGAGGTGTACCTAGGAATATCGGAGGTTTACCTGGGAGCGTCAGAGGTGTACCTGGGAGTGTCAGAGGTGTACCTGGGAGTGTCGGAGGTGTACCTGGGAGTGAGAAGTGTACCTGGAAGTGTCTGAGGCGGACCTGGGAGTGTCCGAGGTGTACCTGAAGTGTCTGAGGCGGACCTGGGAGTGTCCGAGGTGTACCTGGAAGTGTCAGAGGCGGACCTGGGAGTGTCCGAGGTACCTGGGGAGTACCAGGTGTACCTGGGAGTGTCAGAGGTGTACCTAGGGAGTGTCGCAGGTGTACCTGGAGGTGGAAGTGTACCTGGGACTGTCTTGGGTGACCTGGGAGTCGTTGGGGGTATACCTGAGTGTCTGAGGTGTACCGGGAGTGTCAGAGGTGTACCTGGGAGTGTCAAGGGTGTGACCAAGGGAGTGTCAGTGGAGTGCCTGGGAGTGTCAGAGGTACCTGGGAGTGTCTGAGGTGTACCTGGGAGTGTCTGAGGTGCACCTGGGATTGTCTGGGGTGTACCTGGGAGTGTCTGAGTTGTACTTGGGAGTGTCAGAGATGTACCTGGGAGTGTCATGGGTGTACCAGGAGGTCAGTGGAGTACCTGGGAGGTCAAGAGGGGTGTACCTGTGAGTGTCAGAGTTGTACATGGGAGTGGAGAGGTGGCCCTGGGAGTGTCTGGAGGTACCTGGAAGTGTCAGAGGTGTACCTGGGAGTGTGTGAGGTGTACCTGGGAGTGTCTGAGGTGTATCTGGGAGTGTCAGGGGAGAACCAGGGAGTGAAGGAAGTGTACCTGGGAGTGTCAGAGGTGTACCTGGGATTGTCTGTGGTGTACCTGGGAGTGTCTGAGGTGCACCTGGGATTGTCTGTGGTGTACCTGGGATTGTCTGAGGTGTACTTAGGAGTGTCAGAGGTGTATCTGGGAGTGTCATGGGTGTACCAGGGAGTGTCAGTGGAGTACCTGGGAGTGTCAGAGGTGTACCTGGGAGTGTCGGAGGTGTACCTGGGAGAGTGAGAAATGTACCTGGGAGTGGGAGTGTCAGAGAGGTGTCACCTGGGAGTGAGAGGTGTACCTGGGATTGTGAGAGGTGTACCTGGGAGTGTCTGAGGTGTACCTGGGAGCGTCAGAGGTGTACCTTGGAATGTCTGAGGTGTACCTGGGAGTGTCTGAGGTGTACCTGGAAGTATCAGGGGAGAACCAGGGAGTGAAAGAGGTGTACCTGGGAGTGTCAGAGGTGTACCAGGGAGTGTCATAGGTGTACCTGGGAGTGCCAGAGGTGTACCAGGGAGTGTCAGAGAAATACCTAGGAGTGTCAGAGGTGTACCTGGGAGTGTCAGAGGTTTACCTAGAAGTATCGGAGGTTTACCTGGGAGTGCCACAGGTGTACCTGGGAGTGTCAGATGTGTTCCTGGGAGTATCGGAGGTGTACCTGGGAGTGTGAGAAGTGTACCTGGGAGTGTCGGAGGTGTACCTGGGAGTGTCAGAGGTGTATCAGGGAGTGACAAAGAAGTACCTAGGAGTGTCAGAGGTGTACCTGGGAGTTAGGGTGTGTCAATTTAGGGGGTGAACTGGCTAAATTGAAAATCGAGTAATTTGGTAGCAATTTGTTGTAGTCTTTAAGCATGCAAAACAATATTCTGGCATAAATTTTTTTTTATAATAAGTCCTACCTACATCAAATGGATTTTTAAATATACATATTTGTGAATTTATAACATAACCAGCGTTTGCACACATGTTACTGTTTCAAGTTTCAAATTATTATATTTTATTATCCGTAGTCTATTTGAAAGTAACCAATGCCTTCATACTCTCTTTGCTTTGGTTTCTTGTCATCAGTAGTCTGCTTGCTATTTGTGCTTTGATGTAACCTTCTCGCCTCTCGTGGCTGTAAACATGGCCCGCTGCTTCTGTGACCATTTTCACACATCTCTCCACACTTTGAGTGTGGGAAGGCCACTTCGGCACCTGCATTGGAGTCTCTTTAAGGTTTCTCAATTCTTGGCTAGTTAGACTTGTTGTCAATGGTGGCTCTAAGACTTCCAAACTCAAGTCAACCAATTCTGACAATTTGGTGGCATTGACGTTTATTGGGGGAACTTTTCTTGAATGAAACGAACAGTCTCCCAACTGGTCGTCATCTATTAGCGTTCCTCTAATCTTTAGAATGACTTCTACAGCCTCGGTTCGGAGATTGGTACATTGACTGCAAAGCATTGCTTGCAAAACTGCTTCTGATCGAGCATACCAAGCGGACCTTCTTGCCACAGGTAACACGATGTCCCTCACTACCTTCCTCTGTGTTCTTACTAGCTGCAATTGAAACAAAAGGTGATTGGGCCCATCCACCCACATAGGATTAAGTTTCACACTAAACCACTGGGGAAGATAAACTCCAATAATAAATTCAACAATTAACCTCAAATTCTTCAGCACTTTGCCCTTCAATTCGTGTTTGGAAATCCAAATCCTGCAGAAACGAAGAGCTGTAGTTAACCAACGGCTGTGACTGACAGGTCCAATCTCCAAGAGAGCCAATGACTGAGGCACTTCTCCTGATCTTATTGCTTGGGCAATACGATAAGCATAGGATTGATCTGTGCTGAGATCTTTGATGACTCCTTCAGACAACGCCGGAAGGGGAGGGCCAACTTCGACCTTTGGAAAGGTTGTATTTATTTCTAGTTGTGTTGCTTCATCCAGCATGATGCCAAGGGGACCTGACCACTTGTTGTTGCTCTTTGTAGGACCATCAAGTTCCTGGATGAGATGACGAAGAGGTAGCTCGCCTGTATGTAAATCACATACAATCCAAACAAGTCTTCTTCCTAGTTTTTTCTCTAAATGCGTCATTACACCCCCCTGCCATCCGGTGTTCACTGCAGTTGAATCTCCACCAACAGCCTGCAGTGAACTGCCAAGTCCTCTCTCCTGAACCCAACATAAAATATGATCAGCAATGACCTCTGCATGTTTCTTCCCTTCTACTTCAGTTTCGGGAGCAAAGTGAAACAAAAACCGACCACCAGGCTCAGAACAGACAGAGTAGTGTTCTTCTTTGATGAGACCTGGAAACTTTCTGTTCACTCCCTCTACTTCTAGCAAAACTTTTGTGTCATCTATTCTTCCATCAAACAAAAGACAGGAGAGCCCTCCCTCGCTTAAATCTTTTTCATGCTGATCAGATATTTCCTTCATTATTTTTTCTTGTGCTCTTCTAATTTTATTATGATCTATCACCAAAGATACATCCTCTCGGCTGATGAGGCCTGCATCTATCCAAGCGGCAGTTGCAATTTCTGCAGCCTCACGAAGTCCAGCATGGTGGCGAATACTAGCTAAAGCAATGTTTGAAATATTTCTTGTGTTGTATTTCATTTTCTTTGGTAAAGGTTCAGATGGCTCTTTGGAACTATCATCTGATGTTGCTTCCTGTTCATCAGAAGAACTATCAAAGAAGTGATAAACATCTTGACACAGCTCTTCCTCTCTTTGGATGGCTTCTTCACTCTTCATTTTCTTCTTTTGTTCCCTCTCTCGGATTTGTTCTCTCTTCTTGGCATTAGCAATCTGCTTCTTTGTTTCTGAATAATCTATTGAACCCATTTGCATACTTCCTTGGCCTTCTGCCTTTGTCCTCTGTGCCTTTATAAATTCAAGCTCTAAAACAGGGATCTTCTTTTCACGAGGACAACCACAATCAATGTGGGAATTATTTTCTCTCTTACCTGAGTGAGAACAGTTGGATTCAGAACATAATTGTATGGAGCACTTGCAGGTCAAAATGTCAAACAGAGTATCAAGTGTGTGCAGAAATTCATTTTTCCTGGCCAAGTTTCCTTTACCAAGTGATGTTTCAACTGCTTTGTGCCATAATTTCGTTAGTTTTAGCTCAATAGTTCGACACTGATTAATCACAGGTGGTTTGAATAGTGCATTAGCTTTTGTCCATTGATGCAGAAGAGGGACTATCATGTCATTTATGAGTTCTTTATCTGTATAGTTCCTTCTGTCCTTTGCATTTTTTTCTCGAAGGAGTAACCCTAATCTTAGCATGTCTCTCACTGTTGGAAGTTCTGATACAGGAAGCTCCTTCCCTTTACCAACTAGCAGGCTCAAGTGGGTTGACAACTGACTTCTTGTCTTCAATTTTGACATCTTCACACTATCTGACAAATAGAAAAATATTTCAATGTTTCATAATTCAATTGTTGTTTCAAAAAATATCAATTTGTTTATAAAAAATGCTGTAACAGAAATAACATAATAATTTCTTAGAACATAATGTTTTATACAATGATATAAGTAACTGCGACAATAATTAAAATGCAGAATTCGTCTGGTAGAGTAGGTGCAAGTGCAATGAGAGCAAACCACCGTCTATGATATCTAGAAGGAGAGTGAGCCGGGCGCCTTATCCTCACGCTTGGTACAAGTCAAAACAAGAATTAAACTGTCCCACACGGAGAGCCTGTTCATGTTCATGTTCTGACATGCATATTGTACACAAGCTATAGAACCATAAAATACTCCATAATCCATATGCTTACATGAGATTAGTTAATATCAAGTGAATAATTCTAATCAAGTCTCATTAATTTGTTGAAATACTGATATTTGAAACTTTAAGGTATAATTGATGTAGGTGAGGGTTATTTCAATTCATTTTTGTTTGCTAATCTCAAGTTTAGACATAAAGCGGCACAATATTTTGACTACCAAATTTGATTTTTAACATGTTGACCAAATTGACACACCCTACTGGGAGTGTCAGAGGTGTACCTGGGAGTATCGGAGGTTTACCTGGGAGTGTCGGAGGTGTACCTGGGAGTGTCGGAGGCGGACCTGGGAGTGTCAGAGGTGTACATGGGAGTGTCAGAGATGTACCTGGGAGTGTCAGAGATGTACCTGGGAGTGTCAGAGGTGTATCTGGGAGTGTCGGATGTGTACCTCGGAGTGTCAGAGGTGTACCACTGAATGTCAGTGGAGTACCTCGGTGTGTCAGAGGTGGACCTGGGAGTGTCAGAGAAGTAATAGCGAGTGTCAGAGGTGTACCTGGGAGTGTCAGAGGTGTACCAGGGAGTGTCAGACGAGTACCTAGGAGTGTCAGAGATGTACCTGGGAGTGTCAGAGGTGTACCTGTGAGTAGCGGAGGTTTACCTGGGAGGCCAGAGGTACCAGAGAATGTCAGTGTAGTACCTGGAGTGTCAGAGGGTACCTGGGAGTGTCGGTGGCAGACCTGAGTGTGGGAGAGGTGTACCTGGGAGTGTGAAAGGTGTACCTGGGAGTGTGAGAGGTGTACTGAGTGTGGAGTGTACCTGGGAGGTCTGAGGTGTACCTGGGAGTGTCAGGGGAGAACCAGGGAGTGAAAGAGGTGTACCTGGGAGTGTCAGAGGTGTACCAGGGAGTGTGTAAGGTGTACCTGGGAGTGTCAGAGGTGTACCAGGGAGTGTCAGAGGAATACCTAGGAGTGTTAGAGGTGTACCTGGCAGTGTCAGAGGTGTATCTAGGAGTATCGGAGGTTTACCTGGGAGTGTCGGAGTTGTACCTGGGAGTGTCAGAGGCGGACCTGGGAGCGTCAGAGGTGTACCTGGGCGTATCAGAGGTGTACCTGGGAGTGTCAGAGGTGTACCTGGGAATGTCAGGGTATACCAGGAAGTGTCAGTGAAGTACCTGGGAGTGTCAGCGGTGTACCTGGGAGTGTCTGAGGTGTACCTGGGAGTGTCAGAGGTGTGCCTGGGAGTGTCAGAGGTGCACTTGGGAGTGTCAGAGGTGCACCTGGAGTGACTGAGGTGTACCTGGCAGTGTCTGAGGTGTACCTGGCAGTGTCTGAGGTGTACCTGGCAGTGTCAGCGTTGTACCTGGGAGTGTCAGCGGTGTACCTGGGAGTGTTAGACGTGTATCAGGGAGTGACAGAGGAGTACGTAGGAGTGTCAGAGGTGTACCTGGGAGTGTGAGAAGTGTACCTGGGAGTGTCTGGGGTGTAACTGGGAGTGTCAGAGGTGTATGTGGGAGTGTCAGGGGTGTACCAGGGAATGTGAGTGGAGTACCTGGGAGTGTCAGAGGTGTACCTTGGGAGGCCAGAGGTGTACCTGGGAGGTCAGGGAGGTAAATCTGGGAGGTCAGGAGGTGTGCCCGGGGAGTGTCGGAGGTGCACCTGGGAGAGGCAGAGGAGTGCCAGGAGGTGTACATGGGGAGTGCGTCAGAGGTGTACCTGGGAGGTCAGAGGTGTGCCTGGGAGTGTCGGAGGTGCACTGGGAGTGTGAGAAGTGTACCTAGGGAGTGTCTGGGGTGTACCTGGGAGTGTCAGAGATCGGAGGTTGGATGTGGTACCTGGGAGGTCAGAGGTGTACCTGGGAGGTCGGAGGTACCTGGGAGTGTCAGAGGTGTCAGGGAGTGACAAAGGAGTACTAGGAGTGTCAGAGGTGTACCTGGGAGTGTCAGAGGTACCTGGGAGTATCGGAGGTTACCTGAGTGTCGGAGAGGCCTGGGAGGTCGGAGGCGGACCTGGGACAGAGGTACCTGGGAGTGTCAGAGATGTACCTGGGAGGCAGAGATGTACCTGGGAGGTCAGAGGTGTATCTGGGAGTGTCGGATGTGTTCCTTGGAGTAACAGGAGGTACCACTGAATGTCAGTGAGTACCTCGGAGTGTCAGAGGTGGACCTGGGAGGTCAGAGAAGTAATAGCGAGTGTCAGAGGTGTGCCTGGGTGTCAGGGGTGCCAGGGGTGTCAGGCACAAGTGTCAGAGATGTGCCTGGGAGGTCAGAGTGTACCTGCAGTATCGGGGTTTACCTGGGAGTGTCAGAGGTGTACCAGGGAATGTCAGTGTGGTACCTGGGGTGTCAGAGGTGTACCTGGGGTGTCGGAGGCAGACCTGGGAGTGTGAGGTGTGCCTGGGGTGTGGGGGTGTGCCAGGTGTGAGAGGTGTGCAGGTGTGGAGTGTGCCTGGGGTGTGGGGTGTGCCTGGGGAGTGTCCACGAGTGTCTGGGGTGTCGGGGTGAACCAGGGAGTGAAAGAGGTGTACCTGCGAGTGTCAGAGGTGTCCAGGGGTGTCAGAGGTGTGCCTGGGGTGTCAGAGGTGTACAGGGGAGTGTCAGAGGAATACCTAGTGGTGACAGGGGTGTGCCTGGGGTGTCAGAGGTGTACTAGGAATATCGGAGGTTTACCTGGGGCGTCAGAGGTGTACCTGGGAGTGTCAGAGGTGTGCCTGGGAGTGTCGGAGGTGTGCCTGGGGAGTGTGAGAAGTGTGCCTGGGAGTGTCGGAGGTGTGCCTGGGGTGTCAGATGTGCATCAGGGGTGACAGAGGGGTACCTGGGAGTGTCAGAGGTGTGCCTGGAAGTGTCAAGGGCACTGGGAGTGTCCAGAGGTGTGCCTGGAAGTGTCCGGAGCGAACCTGGGTGTCAGGGTGGACCTGGGAGTATCAGAGGTGTGCGGGAGTGTCAGAGGGTGTACCTGGGGTGTCGCAGGTGTGCCTGGGGAGTGTGAGGTGCCTGGGACTGTCTGGGGTGTACCTGGGTGTCTGGGGTATGCCTGGGGTGTCTGAGGTGTGCCTGGGGTGTCAGGGGTGTGCCTGGGGTGTCGAGGTGTGCAGGGGTGTCAGTGGAGGTGCCTGGGAGTGTCAGAGGTGTGCCTGGGAGTGTCTGAGGTGTGCCTGGGGGTGTCTGAGGTGCACCTGGGATTGTCTGGGTGTACCTGGGGTGTCTGAGTTGTGCCGGGAGTGTCAGAGGTGTGCCTGGGATGTCATGGGTGTATCCAGAGTGTCAGTGGAGTACCTGGGGTGTCAGAGGTGGACCTGGGAGTGTCAGAGTGTACATGGGGTGTGAGAGGTGTACCTGGGGTGTCTGAGGGTGTGCCTGGAGTGTCAGGGGGTGTGCCTGGGGTGTGTGGTGTGCCTGGGTGTCTGAGGTGTATCTGGGGTGTCAGGGGAAGACCAGGGGTGAAGGAGTGTGCAGGAGTGTCAGAGGTGTGCCTGGGATTGTCTCTATGTCTGAGTGCACGGGATTGTCTTGTACCTGGGATTGTCTGAGGTGTACTTAGGAGTGTCAGAGGTGTATCTGGGAGTGTCATGGGTGTACCAGTGTCAGTGGAGTACCTGGGAGTGTCAGAGGTGTACCTGGGAGTGTCAGGTGGCACAGGAGGTGAAATGTACCTGGGAGTGTCAGGTGGCACCAGGGTGTCAGAGGTGTATCAGGGAGTGACAGAGGAGTACTAGGGTGTCAGAGGTGTACCTGGGTGTCAGAGGTGTACCTAGGAGTATCAGGTATACCTGGGATGTCAAAGATGTACCTTGGGTGTCAGAGGTGTACCTGGGAGTGTCGGAGGTGTACCTGGGGAGTGAGAAATGTACCCTGGGAGTGTCAGTGCCTGGGGTGTCAGAGGTGTATCAGGGGTGACAGAGGGTACCTAGGGTGTCAGAGGTGTACCTGGGGTGTCAGAGGTGTACCTGGGAGTATCGGAGGTTTACCTGGGAGTGTCGGAGTGTGCCTGAGGTGTCGGGGCGGACCTAGGAGTGTCAGAGGTGTACTGGAGTGTCGGAGTTGTGCCTGGAGTGCCAGAGGTGTGCCTGGGGTGTCAGAGATCTACCTTGGGAGTGTCAGAGGGTGTATCTGGAGTGTCGGTTGTGTGCCTGGGGTGTCGAGGTGTACCACAGAATGTCCGTGGAGTACCTGGGGTGTCAGAGGTGTACCTGGGGTGTCGGGTGTGCCTGGGGTGTGGAGGTGTGCCTGGGGAGTGTCTGGGGTGTGCCTGGGGAGTGTCTGGATGTACCTGGGGTGTCTGAGGTGTGCCTGGTGGTGTCAGAGGTTTACCTGGGAGTGTCAATGGTGTACCAGGGAATGTCAGTGGACTACTTGGGAGTGTCAGGGGTGTGCCTGGGGTGTCAGAGGGTGTGCCTGGGGTGTCAGAGTGTGCGAGTGTCAGAGGTGTGCCTGGGGAGTATCAGGTGTACCTGGGGAGTGTGAGGAAGTGCACTGGGGTGTCTGGGGCCTGGTAGGTGTCAGAGGTTTACCTGGGAGTGTCAAGGGTGTACCAGGGAATGTCAGTGGACTCTTGGAGTGTCAGAGGTGTACCTGGGAGTGTCAGAGGTGTACATGGGTGTCAGAGGTGTGCCTGGGGTTTCATGGGTGTACCAGGGAGTGTCAGTGGAGTACCTGGGGTGTCAGAGGTGTGCCTGGGGTGTCTGAGGTGTGCCTGGGGTCTGAGGTGTGCCTGGGGTGTCTGAGGTGTGCCTGAGGTGTCAGAGGTGTGCCTGGGGGTGTCGGGTGTGCCTGCTGGAGTGTCAGAGGCGGACCTGGGGTGTCGAGGTGTGCTTGGAGTGTCAAGGGCGGACTGGGGTGTCCAAGGGTGACCTGGGTGTCAGAGGTGTGCCTTGGGTGTCAGGTGTACCTGGGAGTGTCGGAGGTGTACCTGGGGTGTGGAGAAGGGGTACCTGGGGGGGTCATGGGTGTACCTGGGGTGTCTGGGGTATACCTGGGGTGTCTGTGGTGTACCTGGGGTGTCAGAGGTGTGCCTGGGAGTGTCAAGGGGTGCCAGGGAGTGTGAGAGGTGTGCCTGGGGTGTGGGGTGTGCTGGGGTGTCTCAGGTGTGCCTGGGGTGTCTGAGGTGCACCTGGGATTGTCTGTGGTGTACCTGGGATTGTCTGGTGTGCTTGGGGTGTCAGAGGTGTATCTGGAAGTGTCATGGGTCTACCAGGAGTGTCAGTGGAGTGCCTGGGAGGGTCAGAGGTGTATCTGGGAGTGTCAGAGGTGACCTGTGGTGACAGAGGTGTAACTGGGAGTGTCAGAGGTGTACCTGGGGAGTGTCAGAGGTGTACCTGGGGAGTGTCAAGGGTGTGCCAGGAGTGTGAGAGGTGTACCTGGGGTGTGGAGAGGTGTGCCTGGGAGTGTCTCAGGTGTGCCTGGGGTGTCTGAGGTGCACCTAGGATTGTCTGTGGTGTACCTGGGATTGTCTGAGGGTGTACTTAGGGTGTCAGAGGTGTATCTGGGAGTGTCATGGGTGTACCAGGAGTGTCAGTGGGTACCTGGGGTGGCAGGTGTGCCTGGGGTGTCTGTGAAGTGTACCTGGGGTGTCACAGGGTGTGCCTGGGGTGTCTGGTGTACTGGGGTGTCAGAGTGCCAGGAGTGCAGTAGTGCAGGGCAGGGAGGTGTGCATGGGGTGTGGGGAGGTGCAGGATTGGAGGTGTGCCTGGACGTGGAGGTTACCTGGGGTGTGTGAGGTGTGCCTGGGGTGTCTGGGGTGTATCTGGGGTGTCAGGTGGAGAACCAGGGAGTGAAGGAGGTGTGCCTGGGGTGTCAGAGGGTGTGCCAGGGAGTGTCAGAGGTGTGCAGGGTGTCAGAGGGTGTACCAATGAGTGTCAGAGGAATCCTAGGAGTGTCAGGAGGTGTACCTGGGAGTGTCAGAGGGTGTACCTAGGAGTATCGGAGTATACCTGGGAGTGTCAGAGTGTACCTTGGAGTGTCAGAGGTGTACCTGGGAGTGTCGGAGGTGTGCCTGGGGTGTGAGAGTGTACCTGGGAGTGTCGGAGGTGTGCACCGGGGTGTCAGATGTCCATCAGGGAGGTGAAGGAGGTACCTGGGTGTCAGAGGTGTACCTGGAAGTGTCTGGGGCGGACCTGGAGTGTCCGAGGGTGCACCTGAGTGTCAGAGGCGGACCTGGGTGTCCGGGGTGTGCCCTGGGAGTATCAGAGGTGTGCCTGGGAGTGTCAGAGGTGTACCTAGGGGTGTCGCGGGTGTACCTGGAAGTGTGAGAAGTGTACCTGGGACTGTCTGGGGTGTGCCTGGGGTGTCTGGGGTGTGGGGTCTGGGGTGTACCTGGGGTGTCAGAGGTGCCTGGGTGTCAAGGGTGTACCAGGGGTGTCAGTGGAGTGCACCTGGGGTGTCAGAGGTGTGCCTGGGGTGTCTGGTGTGCCTGGGGAGTGTCTGAGGTGCAGTTGTCTGGGGTGTACCTGGGGTGTCTGAGTTGTGCCTGGGGTGTCAGAGGTGTACTGGGGTGTCATGGGTGTGCCAGGGTGTCAGTGGAGTACCTGGGAGGTGTCAGAGGTGTACCTGGGGTGTTCAGGGGTGTGCATGGGGTGTGGAGGTGTGCCTGGGTGTCTGAGGTGTGCCTGGAGTGTCAGAGGTGTGCCTGGGGTGTGTGGGGTGTGCCTGGGATCTGGGGTGTGGGGTGTCAGGGGAGAACCAGGGTGGAGGAAGTGTACCTGGGGTGTAGAGGGTGTGGGTTGTCTGTGGTGCCTGGGGTGTCTGAGGTGCCTGGGATTGTCTGTGGTGTGCCTGGGTTTCTGGGGTGTGCTTAGGAGTGTCAGAGGTGTATCTGGGAGTGTCATGGGTGTGCCAGGGTGCAGTGGAGTGCAAAGTGTCAGGAGAGGTGTACCTGGGAGTGTCGGAGGTGTACCTGGGAGTGGAGAAATGTGCCTGGGAGTGTCGGAGGTGCACCTGGGGAGTGTCAGAGGTGTATCAGGGGAGGTGACAGAGGTACCTAGGAGTGTCAGAGGTGTACCTGGTGTCAGTGTACCTAGGAGTATCAGGTATACCCGGGAGTGTCAAGATGACCTTGGGTGTCAGGGTGTCACCAGGGGTGTCGGAGGTGTACCTGGAGTGAGAAATGTGCCTGGGAGTGTCGGAGGTGTACCTGGGAGTGTCAGAGTGTATAGGGGGTGACAGAGGGTACCTGGGAGTGTCAGGGTGTACCTGCAGTGTCAGAGGTGTACCTGGGAGTATCAGGTTGCAGGTGTCGGAGGTGTGCCTGAGGAGTGTCGGAGGCGGGCCTAGGGTGCCAGAGGTGCCTCAGGATGTCAGAGATCTACCTGGGAGTGTCAGAGGTGTATCTGGAAGTGTCGGTTGTGTGCCTGGGGAGTGGAGGTGTACCACAGAATGTCCGTGGTACCTGGGAGTGTCAGAGGTGTGCCTGGGGTGTCGGAGTGTACCTGGAGTGTGATGTACTGGGGTGTCTGGGGTGTATGGGTGTTCTGGGGTGTGCCTGGGGTGTCTGAGGTGTGCCTGGTAGTGTCAGAGTTTACCTGGGGTGTCAATGGTGCCAGGGAATGTCAGTGGACTACTTGGGAGTGTCAGAGGTGTGCCTGGGGTGTCAGAGGTGTGCCTGGGGTGTCAGAGGTGTGCCTGGGGTGTCAGAGTGTACCTGGGGTGTCGGGTGTGCCTGGGGTGTGAAGTGTACCTGGGAGTGTCTGGGTGTACCTGGTAGTGTCAGAGGTTTACCTGGGAGTGTCAAAGATATGCCAGAAGTGGACTACTTGGGAGTGTCAGGTGTACCTGGGGTGTCAGAGGTGTACATGGGAGTGTAGAGGTGTACCTGGGAGTTTCATGGGTGTACCAGGGAGTGTCAGTGGAGTACCTGGGGTGTCAGAGGTGTGCCTGGGAGTGTCTGAGGGTGTACCTGGGGTGTCTGAGGTGTGCCTGGGGTGTCTGAGGTGTACCTGGGAGTGTAGAGGTGTGCAGGAGTGTGGGTGTACCTGGAGTGTCAGGGCGGACTGGGAGGTGTCCAGGTGTGGAGTGTCAAAGGCGGACCTGGGGTGTCGAGGTGTACCTAGAGATGTCAGAGGTGCCTTGGGTGTCAGGGTGCCTAGGGGTGTCAGAGTGTACCTGGGAGTGTGAGAAGGGTGCCTGGGATGTCATGGGTGTACCTGGGTGTCTGGGGTATGCACAGGGTGTCTGAGGTGTGCCTGGGGTGTCAGGGGTGTGCCTGGGGTGTCGGAGGTGTACTGGAGTGTCAGGGCGGACCTGGGAGTGTCCGAGGTGTACTTGGAGGTGTCAAGGGCGGACCTAGGAGTGTCCAGAGGTGTACCTGGGGTGTCAGGGTGTACCTTGGAGTGTCAGAGGTGTGCCTAGAGATGTCGGAGAGTGTGACCTGGGAGGAGAAGTGCCTGGAATGTCATGGGTGTACCTGGGAGTGTCTGGGGGTATACCTGGGAGTGTCTGGGGTGTGCCTGGGGTGTCAGAGGTGTGCCTGGGAGTGTCAAGGGTGTACCCAGGGGGTGTGGGGGTACCTGGGGTGTGGGGTGTGCCTGGGAGTGTCTCAGGTGTGCCTGGGGAGTGTCTGAGGTGCCTGGGATTGTCTGAGTGTACTTGGGGTGTCAGGGTGGCATCTGGGAAGTGTCATGGGTGTGTGGGGAGTGTCAGTGGAGTGCCTGGGAGTGTCAGGTGTATCTGGGGTGTCAGAGGTGTACCTGGGGTGACAGGAGGTGTAACTGGGGAGTGTCAGAGGTGTACCTGGGGAGTCAGGGGTGTACCTGGGGTGTCAAAGGGTGTACAGGGGAGTGTGAGAGGTGTACCTGGGGATTAAAGGGGTGTACCTGGTGTCTCAGAGTGTGCCTGGGGTGTCTGGAGTGCCTAGGATTGTCTGTGGTGCCTGGGATTGTCTGGGGTGTGCTTGGGGTGTGGGGTGTGGGGTGTCATGGGTGTGCAGGGGTGTCAAGTGGGTACCTGGGGGTGTCAGAGGGTGTGCCTGGGGTGTCTGGAGTGTACTGGGTGTCTGGGGTGTACCTGGGGTGTCTGAGGTGTGCAGGTGTCAGAGAGTGCAGAGAGGTCACAGTATAGGGCTTTGGGGGTGTACATGGGGTGTGAGGAGGTGTGCCTGGGGTGTCAGAGGTGTACCTGGGACGTCAGAGGTGTGCCTGGGGTGTGTGAGGTGTACCTGGGGTGTCTGGGGTGTATCTGGAGTGTCAGGGAGAACCAGGGAGTGAGGAGGTGTGCCTGGGGTGTCAGAGGTGTGCCAGGGAGTGTCAGAGGTGTGCCTGGGAGTGTGGAGGGTGCCAATGGGTGTCAGAGGAATGCCTAGGAGTGTCAGGTGCCTGGGGTGTCAGAGGTGTACCTAGGGTATCCAGGTATGCCTGAGAGTGTCAGAGGTGTGCCTTGGGTGTCAGAGGTGTACCTGGGAGTGTCGGGTGTGCCTGGGAGTGAGGAAATGTACCAGGAGTATCGGAGGTGTGCCTGGGAGTGTCAGAGGTGTATCAGGGAGTGACAGAGGTGGTTCTGGGGTGTCAGGTGTACTGGGAGTGTCAGGGTGTACCTGGGGTATGGGGTTTACCTGGGGAGTGTCGGAGGTGTACCTGAGGTGTCGGAGCGGACCTAGGAGTGTCAGAGGTGTACCTGGGAGTGTCGGGTTGTACCTGGGGTGCAGAGGTGTACCTGGGGTGTCAGAGATCTACCTTGGGGTGTCAGAGTGTCAGTTTGTGTACCTGGGAGTGTCAGGGTGTACCACAGAATGTCCCGTGGAGTACCTGGAGTGTCAGAGGTGTGCAGGGTGTCAGGTGTGCCTGAGTGTGAGGAAGTGTACCTGGGAGTGTCGGGGATGTACCTGGGGTGTCTGGGGTGTACCTGGGAGTGTCTGGGGTGTGCCTGGTAGTGTCAGGGGTTTACCTGGGGTGCAAGGGTGCCAGGGAATGTCAGTGGACTACTTGGGAGTGTCGGAGGTGTACCTGGGAGTGTCAGAGGTGTACCTGGAGTGTCAGAGGTGTACCTGGGAGTGCCTGAGCACCTGGAGAGTGCCCTGGCTGAGGTGGCCTAGTGGGGTCTCAGAGGCCCACTATGTCAAGGGTGTACCAGGGAATGTCAGTGGACTACTTGGGAGTGTCAGAGGTGTACCTGGGAGTGTCAGAGGTGTGCATGGGAGTGTCAGAGGTGTACCGTGGAGTTTCATGGGTGTAC
Organism: Homarus americanus; assembly: GCF_018991925.1. Classification (NCBI taxonomy): domain Eukaryota; kingdom Metazoa; phylum Arthropoda; class Malacostraca; order Decapoda; family Nephropidae; genus Homarus; species Homarus americanus. Next base: position 14,190 of record NW_024754270.1, on the reverse strand, counting down.
CATGGAGGTCAGTGGAGTACCTGGAGTGCCAGAGGTGTACCTGGGGTGTCTCAGGTGTGCCTGGAGTGTCTCAGGTGTACCTGGGGTCTGAGGTGTGCCTGGGAGGTCAGAGGTGTACCTGGGAGTGTCGGAGGTGTACCTGGAGTGTCAGAGGCGGACTTGGGGTGTCCAGTGTGCTCTGAAGTGTCAGAGGCGGACCTGGGAGTGTCCGAGGTGTACCTGGGGGTGTCAGAGGTGTGCCTTGGAGTGTCAGAGGTGTACCTAGGAGTGTCGGAGGTGTACCTGGGAGTGTGAGAAGGGTACCTGGGAGTGTCTGGGGTGTACCTGGGAGTGTCTGGGGTATACCTGGGAGTGTCTGAGGTGTACCTGGGAGTGTCAGAGGTGTACCTGGGGTGTCAGGAGGAGTGCCTGGGATGTCTGGGGGCCTGGGGTGTCTGAGGTGCCTGGGATTGTCTGGGGTGTACCTTGGGAGTGTCTGAGTTGTACTTGGGAGCGTCAGAGGTGTACCTGTGAGTGTCATGGTGTGCCAGGGGTGTCAGTGGAGTACCTGGAGGTGTCAGAGGTGTACCTGGGAGTGTCAAAGGTGTCATGGGAGGTGAGAGAGGTGCACCTGGGAGTGTCTGGAGGTGTGCCTGGAAGTGTCAGAGGTGTACCTGAGTGTGTGAGGTGTATCTGCGAGTGTCTGAGGTGTATCTGGGAGTGTCAGGGGAGAACCAGGGAGGAAAGAGGTGTACCTGGGTGTCAGAGGTGTACCCAGAGAGTGTCAGAGGCTACCTGGGATGTCAGAGGTGTACCAATGAGTGTCAGAGGAATAACTAGTTGTAACAGAGGTGTGCTTGGGAGTGTCAGAGGTGTACATAGGAGTATCGGAGGTATACCTGGGAGGTCAGAGGTTGCTGGGAGTGTCGGCAGTGTACCTGAGAGTGTCGGAGGCGGACCTTAGGAGTGTCAGGAGGTGTACCTGGGAGTGTCGGAGTTGTACTGGGGTGCCAGAGGTGTACCTGGGAGTGTCAGAGATCTACCTTGGGAGTGTCAGAGGTGTACCAGAGAATGTCGGTGGAGTACCTGAGTGTCAGAGGTGCACATAGGAGTGTGAGAAGTGTACCTGGGATGTCTGGGGTGTACCTGGGAGTGTCTGGGGTGTACCTGGGTGTGTCTGAGGTGTACCTAGTAGTGTCAGAGGTTTACCTGGGAGTGTCAAGGGTGTACCAGGGAAGTCAGTGGACTACTGGGAGGCAGAGGCCTGGGAGTGTCAGGAGGTGTACCTGGGAGTGTCAGAGGTGTACCTGGGAGGTCAGAGGTGTGCCTGGGAGGTCAGAGGCACCAGAGGTCAGAGGTGTACCTGTGAGTGCCGATGAACCTGTTAGTGTGAGAAGTGTACCTGGGAGTGTCTGAGGTGTACCTGGTAGTGTCAGAGGTTTACCTGGGAGTGTCAAGGGTGTACCAGGGAATGTCAGTGGACTACTTGGGAGTGTCAGAGGTGTACCTGGGAGTGCTGCAGGCATGGGAGGCTCAGAGGGTACCTGGAGTTTCATGGGTGTACCAGGGAGTGTCAGTGGAGTACCTGGGAGTGTCAGAGGTGTACCTGGAGGTCCGAGTGCACTGGGAGGTCTGAGATGTACCTGGGAGTGTCTGGAGTGCACCTGGGGAGTGTCAGAGGTGTACCTGAGGTCAGGTGTACCTGAAGTGTCAGAGGCGGACCTGGGAGTGTCCGAGGTGTACCTGGAAGAGTCAGGCGGACCTGGGATGTCCGAGGTGTGCCTGTGGGAGGCCAGAGGTGTACCTTGGAGTGTCAGAGGGTACTCAGGAGGCAGAGGTGTACTGTAGTGTGTGAGAATGGTACCTTATGTCTGGGGGTGTACTGGGAGTGTCTGGGGTATACCTGGGAGTGTCTGAGGTGTACCTGGGAGGTCAGAGGTGTACCTGGGAGGTCAAGGGTGTACCAGGAGTGCTCAGTGGAGTACCTGGGAGTGTGTGAGGTGTACCTGGGATAGCACACCTGATTGTCTGGGCACTGGGAGTGTCTGATTTGTGACTTGGGAGTGTCAGAGGGTGTACCTGGGAGTGTCATGGGTGTACCAGGGAGTGTCAGTGGAGACCTGGGAGGTCAGAGGCACTGGGAGTTTCCCAGGGTGTACCGTGGAGCCGTGGAGTACCTGGGATTGAAAAAGGTGTCCATGGAGGTGTCTGGAAAACAAGGTCTGAGGTGTGCACCGGAGTCAGAAAAATGGGAGTGCCTCGGAGGTGTACCTGGAAGTGTCAACCTGGGGAGGCGGACCTGGGAGGTCCGAGGTACCTGGAAGTGTCAGAGGCGGACCTGAGTGTCCGATGTACCTGGGAGGCTGCAAAATTTTGGAGTGTCAGGAGGTGTACCGTATGCCTATGTACCTGGGAGTGTGAGAAGGGTACCTGGGAGGTCTGGGGTGTACCTGGGAGTGTCTGGGGGTATACCTGGGAGTGTCTGAGGTGTACCTGGGGAGTGTCCTGAGGTGCACCTGGGATTGTCTGGGGTGTACCCTGAATGTCCGAGCTGGTGTACTTGGGAGGTCAGAGGTGTACCTGGGAGGTCATGGGTGTACCAGGGAGGTCATGAGTACTGAAGTCAGAGGTGTACCTGGGAGTGTCAGAGGTGTATACATGGGAGTGTGAGAGGTACCTGGAGTGTCTGAGGTGTACCTGGAAGTGTCAGAGTGTACCTGGGAGTGTGTGTGAGGTGTACCTGGGAGTGTCTGAGGTGTATCTGGGCGTGTCAGGAGAACCAGGGAGGAAAGAGGTGTACCTGGGAGTGTCAGAAAGGTGCAGAGGTCAGAGGTCTACCTGGGAGTGTTAGGAGGTGTACCAATGAGTGTCAGAGGAATAACTAGTTGTAACAGAGTGTACTGCTAGAGGTGTGTACAGGAGTGGCTGGGGTATACTGGGAGGCCTAGAACAGAGCTGGCCTGTAATACTTGATGGAGAGTCACCACCAACACATGTTACCAGAAGCAACACCCACTACTGCAACAAGAGGTGTACGGGCGTGTCAGAGGTGTGTACCTGGAGTGTCAAGGTGTATCTGGGAGTGTCGGGACGCATACCTGGGAGCAAGTCAGATGTACCAGGGAGTCAGGGGTGTGCCATGGAGTGTCAGTGGGTGCCTGGGGTGTCAGAGGAGTGCCTGGGGTGTCAGAGGTGTGCCTGGGTGTGTCACAGGTGTGTCTGGGTGTCAGGGGTTGTGCCTGGGGTGTCAGAGGTGTACCTGGGGGTGTCAGAGTGTGCCGGTGTCAAGGTGTGCCAGTGTCAGAGGTGTGCCTGGGGTCGGAGGTGTGCCTGGGGTGTGAAGTGTGCCTGGGGTGTCAGGTGTTCCTGTGAGTGTCAGGTGTGCCTGGCAGTGTCAGCGGTGTGCCAGGGAATGTCAGTGGGTACCTGGGGTGTCAAAGGTGTGCCTGGGAGTGTCAAGTGTGCCTGGAAGTGTCAGAGGTGTGCCTGGGAGATGTCAGAGGTGTGCTTGGGTTGTCGGAGGTGTGCCTGGGAGTGTGAGGAAGTGTGCAAGTGTCTGGGGTGTGCCTGGGGAGTGTCAGAGGTGTGCCTGGGAGTGTCGGAGGTGTGCCTGGGGTGTGAGAAGTGCCTGGGGTGTCTCAGGTGTGCCTGGGAGTGTCAGAGGTGTGCCTGAGGTGTCGGAGGTGTGCCTGGGGTGTCAGAGGGTGTGCCTGGGGGTGTCGGAGGTGTGCCTGGGGAGTGTAAGTGTGCCTGGGGTGTCAGAGGTGTGCAGTGTCGGAGGTGTGCCTGGGAGTGTCAGGGTGTGCCTGGGAGTGTCGGAGGTGTGCCTGGGAGTGTAAGAGTGTGCAGGGTGTCGGAGGTGTGCCTGGGGTGTCGGAGGTGTGCCTGGAAGTGTCAGTGGTGTGCTTGGGAGTGTCAGAGGTGTGCCTGGGAGTGTCAGCGGTGTGCCTGGAGAGTGTCTGAGGTGTGCCTGGTGTCAGAGGTGTGCCTGGAGTGTCAGAGTGCACTTGGGATGTCAGAGGTGCACCTTGGGTGTCTGGGGGTGTGCCTGGGGTGTCTCAGGTGTGCCTGGCAGTGTCTGGTGTGCCTGTGTCTGAGGTGTGCCTGGCAGTGTCAGCAGTGTGCCTGGGAGTGTCAGCGGTGTTGCTGGGAGTGTTAGGGTGTGTGGGGAGTGACAGAGGGTACCTGGGAGTGTCAGAGGTGTACCTAGGATTGTGAGAAGTGTGCCTGGGGTGTCTGGGGTGTGCCTGGAAGTGTCAGAGGTGTGCCTGGGTGTGTCAGGGGTGCAGGGAGTGTCAGTGGAGTGCCTGGGAGCGTCAGAGGTGTGCGTGGGCGTGTCAGAGGTGTGCCTGGGAGTGTCAAGGTGTATCTGGGAGTGTCGGACGTATGGGAGTGTCAGATGTGTGCCAGGGAATGTCAGTGGAGTACCTGGGGAGTGTCAGAGGGTGTACCTGGGAGAGTCAGACGTGTGCCTGGGGGTGTCAGAGGTGTGCCTGGGGTGTCAGAGGTGTATCTGGGAGTGTCAGGGTGTGCCTTCAGTGTCAGAGGTGTGCCTGGGAGTGTCAGAGGTGTACCTGGGAGTGTCAGAGGTGTGCCTGGGGTGTGAGAGTGGCACTGGAGTGTCGGAGGATCGTGGGAGTGTCGAGTGTGCCTGGCAGTGTCAGCGGTGTGCCAGTGTCAGAGGTGTGCAGCAGGTGTCAGAGGTGTGCAAGTGTCAGGAGGTGTGCCAGTGTTGGGGTGTACCAGGGGTGTCAGTGGAGTGCCTGGGAGTGTGTCAGAGGTGTGCCTGGCCGTGTCAGAGGTGTGCCTGCAGTGTCAGTGTATCTGGGAGTGTCGGACGTATGCCTGGGAGTGTTAGGGGTGTACAGAATGTCAGTGGGTACCTGGGGTGTCAGAGGTGTGCCTGGGAGTGTCAGAGTGCTGGGGAGTGTCAGAGGTGTGCCTGGGAGTGTCAGAGGTGTGCCTGGGGAGTATAAGAGGTGTACCTTGGAGTGTCAGAGGGTGTACCTGGGGAGTGTCAGGTGTACCTGGGAGTGTCAGGTACCTGGGTTTGAGGTGTGCCTGGGGTGTCGGAGGGTTCCTGGGAGTGTCAGGTGTGCCTGGCAGTGTCAGCGGTGGCCTGGGAGTGTCAGAGGTGCACCTTGGAGTGTCAGAGGTGTGCCTGGGAGTGTCAGAGGTGTGCCTGGGAGTGTTGGAGGTGTGCCTGGGGAGTGTGTCAGAAGTGTGCTTGGGAATGTCAGAGGTGTGCCTGGGAGTGTCAGCGGTGTGCCTGGGGTGTTTGGGGTGTGCCTGGGAGCGTCAGAGGTATGCCTGGGGAGTGTCAGAGGTGCATGGGGTGTCAGAGGTGCCTTGGGTGTCTGGTGTGCCTGGGGGGTCTGAGGTGTACCTGGCAGTGTCTGAGGTTTACCTGGCAGTGTCTGAGGTGTACCTGGCAGTGTCAGCGGTGTGCCTGGGGTGTCAGCGGTGTGCCTGGTAGTGTTAGAGGTGTGATGGGGTGACAGAGAGTACCTAGGGTGTCAGAGGCTGTGCCTGGGGTGTGAGGGTGTGCCTGGGGTGTCTGGGGTGTGCCTGGGGTGTCAGAGGTGTGCCTGGGGTGTCAGGGGTGTGCCAGGGAGTGTCAGTGGGTGCCTGGGATTGTCAGAGGAGTACCTGGGGTGTCAGAGGTGTGCCTGGAGTGTCAGAGGTGTGTGCCTGGGAATGTCAGAGGTGTGCCGGAGGTGTCAGAGGTGTGCCTGGGGAGTGTCAGAGGTTGTGCAAGTGTCGGAGGTGCACTTGGGAGTGTGAGAAGTGTGCCTGGGAGTGTCGGAGGTGTTCCTGGGGTGTCAGAGGTGTACCTGGCAGTGTCAGCGGTGTACCAGGGAATGTCAGTGGAGTACCTGGGAGTGTCAAAGGTGTGCCTGGGGAGTGTCAGAGGTGTACCTGGAAGTGTCAGAGGTGTTCTGGGAGATGTCAGAGGTGTGCCTGGGAGTGTCGGAGGTGTGCCTGGGGTGTGAGAGTGTGCCCTGGGGTGTCTGGGGTGTGCCTGGGAGTGTCAGAGGTGTGCCTGGGAGTGTCGGAGGTGTGCCTGGGGTGTGAAGTGTGCCTGGAGTGTCTCAGGTGTGCCTAGTGTCAGAGGTGTGCCTGGGGGTGTCGGAGGTGTGCCTGGGGTGTCAGGTGTGCACAAGTGTCGGAGGTGTGCAGGGTGTGGGGTGTGCCTGGGGTGTCAGGTGTGCCTGGGGTGTCAGAGGTGTGCCTGGGGTGTAAGAGTGTGCAGCAGGTGTCTGGGGTGTGCCTGGGATTGTCTCAGGTGTGCCTGGCAGTGTCAGGTGTACCTGTGTGTCTGAGGTGTGCCTGGCAGTGTCAGCGGTGTGCCTGGGGTGTCAGCGGTGTTGCTGGGAGTGTTAGGGTGTATTGGGGAGTGACAGAGGAGTGCTTAGGAGTGTCAGAGGTGTGCCTGGGATTGTGAGAAGTGTGCCTGGGGTGTCCAGGGTGGACCTGGAAGTGTCAGAGGTGTGCCTGGGAGTGTCAGGGGTGTGCCAGGGAGTGTCAGTGGTGCCTGGGAGCGTCAGAGGTGTACCTGGGCGTGTCAGAGGTGTGACCTGGGAGTGTCAAAGGTGTATCTGGGGGTGTCGGACGTATGCCTGGGGTGTCAGATGTGTACCAGGGAATGTCAGTGGAGTACCTGGGAGTGTCAGAGGTGTGCCTGGGGAGTGTCAGACGTGTGCCAGTGTCAGAGATGTGCCTGGGAGTGTCAGAGGTGTATCTGGGAGTGTCTGGGGTGTGCCTTCGAGTGTCAGGGTGTGCCTGGGAGTGTCAGAGGTGTGCCTGGAGTGTGGGTGTGCCTGGGGTGTGTGCCTGGGTGTCAGGAGGATCGTGGGAGTGTCGGAGGTGCACTTGGGAGTGTCAGCAGTGTGCCTCAGGTGTCTGAGGTGTGCCAGTGTCAGAGGTGTGCCTGGGAGTGTCAGAGGTGCTTGGGAGTGTCAGAGGTGCACTTTGGAGTGTCTGAGTTGTGCCTGGGAGGTCTGAGGTGTGCCTGGCAGTGTCTGGGGTGTACCTGGCAGTGTCTGAGGTGTGCCTGGCAGTGTCAGCGGTGTGCCTGGGAGTGTCAGCGGTGTGCCTGGGAGTGTTAGAGGTGTATCAGAGAGTGACAGAGGTACCTAGGAGTGTCACAGGTGTGCCTGGGGTGTGAGAGTGTGCCTGGGAGGTGTCTGGGGTGTGCCTGGGGAGTGTCAGAGGTGTGCCTGGAGAGTTAGGGGTGTGCCAGGGGGTGTCAGTGGAGTACCTGGGGTGTCAGAGGTGTGCCTGGGAGTGTCAGAGGTGTGCCTGGGTGTGTCACAGGTGTATCTGGGAGTGTCAGGGGTGTGCCAGGGGGTGTCAGAGGTGTTGGGGGTGTCAGTGGAGTGCCTGGGGTGTCAGAGGTGTGCCTGGGGTGTCAGGGGTGTGCCTGGGAGTGTGAGAGGTGTGCCCTGGGGTGTCAGAGGTGCTGGTTGTCTGGTGTGCCTGGGATGGTCTGGGGTGTGCCTGGCAGTGTCTGAGGTGTACCTGGCATTGTCTGAGGTGTGCCTGGCAGTGTCAGCGGTGTGCCTGCAGTGTCAGCGGCGTTCCTGGGGAGTGTTAGAGGTGTCAGGGAGTGACAGAGGAGTACCTAGGGTGTCAGAGTTTACCTAGGGTGTGAGAAGTGTACCTGGGGTGTCTGGGGTGTGCCTGGGAGGTGTCAGAGGTGTGCCTGGAGTGTCAGCGGTGTGCCTGGGGTGTTTGAGGTGTGCCTGCGGAGCGTCAGAGGTATGCCTGGGGTGTCAGAGGTGGCACCTGGCAGTGTCAGCGGTGTACCTGGGAGTGTCATCAGTGTGCCTGGTAGTGTTAGAGGTGTATCAGGGAGTGACAGAAGAGTACCTAAGAGTGTCAGAGCTGTGCCTGGGGTGTGTGCCTGGGAGTGTCTGGGGTGTGCCTGGGAGTGTCAGAGGTGTGCCTGGGGTGTCAGAGGTGTGCCAGTGTCAAGGTGTGCCTGGGAATGTCAGAGGTGTGCCTTGGAGTGTCAGGGTGTGCCTGGGAGTGTCAGAGGTGTGCGCGGAATTGTCAGGTGTGCCGGTGTGAGAAGTGTGCCTGGGAGTGTGGGTGTTCCTGGGGTGTCGGAGGTGTGCCTGTGTCAGCAGTGTGCAGGGTCAGTGGGTACCTGGGGATGTCAAGGTGTACCTGGGGTGTCAGAGGTGTGCCTGGAAGTGTCAGAGGTTTCTGGGAGATGTCAGAGTTGTGCTTGGGATTGTCGGAGGTGGCCCTGGGTGTGAGAGAACCTGGAGGTGTCTGGGGTGTGCCTGGGTGTCAGGGTGTGCCGGTGTCGGAGGTGTGCCTGGGGTGTGAGGAGTGTGCCTGGGGGTGTCTCGGGTGTGCACCTGGTGTCAGAGGTGTGCAGTGTCGGAGGTGTGCCTGGGGTGTCAGAGGTGTGCACCAGTGTCAGTGTGCCTGGGAGTGTAGAGGTGTGCCTGGGGTGTCGGAGGTGTGCCTGGGGAGTGTCAGGTGTGCCTGGGGGTGTGCAGAAGTGTGCCTGGTGTCGGAGGGTGGCCTGGGGTGTCGAGGTGTGCCTGGAGTGTCAGTGGTGTGCTTGGGTGTCAGAGGTGTGCCTGGGGAGTGTCAGCGGTGTGCCTAGGGTGCCTGAGGTGTGCAGGGGTGAGAGGTGTGCCTGGAGTGTCAGAGGTGTGCTTGGGGTGTCAGGTACCTTGGGTGTCTGGGGTTGCCTGGGATTGTCTCAGGTGTGCCTGGCAGTGTCTCAGGTGTGCCTGTCAGTGTCTGGGAGTGTACCTGGCAGTGTCCAGCAGTGTGCCTGGGGTGTCAGCAGTGTTGCTGGGATGTTAGAGGTGTATTAGGGGTGACAGAGGAGTACCTAGGATTGTCAGAGGTGTACCTGGGATTGCTGAAAGTGTACCTGGGGTGTCTGGGGTGTGCCTGGAAGTGTCAGAGGTGTGCCTGGGATGTCAGGGGTGTACCAGTGTCAGTGGTGCCTGGGGAGCGTCAGAGTGTGCACCGGCGTGTCAGAGGTGTACCTGGGGTGTCAGGTGTATCTGGAGTGTCGGACGTATAGGTGTCAGATGTGTACCAGGGAATGTCAGTGGGTACCTGGAATGTGGGGGTGTGCCTGGGGTGTGCAGTGTGCCTGGGGTGTCAGAGATGTGCCTGGGGTGTCAAGGTGTGTCTGGGAGTGTCTGAGTGTACCTTCGAGTGTCAGGGTGGAGCCTGGGGGTGTCAGAGGTGTGCCTGGGAGTGTCGGAGGTGTGCCTGGGGTGTGAAAAACAAGTGTCGGGAGGGATCGTGGGAGGGTGTGGAGGTGCACTTGGGTGTCAGCGGTGTACCTCAGTGTCTGGGGGTGTACCTGGTGTCAGAGTGTGTACCAGAATGTCAGGGTGCACTTTGGGGTGTCAGGGTGCACTTTGGTGTCTGGGTTGTCCTGGGAGGGTCTGGGTGTACCTGGCGGTGTGGGGTGTGCCGCAGTGTCTGGGGTGTGCCTGGCAGTGTCAGCGTGTGCCTGGGGTGTCAGCGGTGTGCCGGGGTGTTGGGGTGTGTCAGAGAGTGACAGAGGGTGCCTGGGGTGTCACAGGTGTGCCTAAAGTGTGAGAAGTGTGCCTAGTGTCTGGGGTGTGCCTGGGGGTGTCAGAGGTGTGCCTGGGAGGTTAGGGGGTGTGCCAGGGGAGTGTCAGTTGGGAGTGTCAGAGGTGTGCCTGGGAGTTCAGGGGTGTGCCTGGGTGTGTCAGGGTGTGTCTGGGAGTGTCAGGGGTGTGCCAGGGAGTGTCAGGAGTGTACCAGGGAATGTCAGTGGGTGCCTGGGGTGTCAGAGGTGTGGGGTGTCAGAGGTGTGTGCGAGTGTCAGGGGGTGTGCCTGGGAGTGTGTGTGCCTGGGGGTGTGAGAAGAGTGCCTGGGTGTGCTAGGTTGTGCCTGGGGGTGTCAGAGGTGTGCCTGAGGTGTCGGAGGTGTGCCTGGGGAGTGTCAGGGGTGTGCCTGGGAGTGTCCCTAGGGTTGAAGTGTACCTGGGGTGTCAGGTGTGCCTGGGAGTGTCGGAGGTGTGCCTGGGGTGTAGAAGTGTGCCTGGGTGTCGGAGGTGTGCCTGGGAGTGTCGAAGGTGTGCCTGGAGTGTCAGTGGTGTGCTTGGGGGTGTCAGAGGTGTGCCTGGGAGTGTGTGGTGTGCCTGGGTGCCTGAGGTGTGCCTTGGAGTGTCAGAGGTGTGCCCGGGGTGTCAGAGGTGTGCCTGGGGTGTCAGGGGCACCTTGGAGTGTCTGGAGGTGTGCAGGTTGTCTCAAGTGTGTGCCTGGGCAGTGTCTCAGGTGTACCTGTCAGTGTCTGAGTGGCAGTGTCAGCAGTGTGCCTGGGGTGTCGCAGTGTTGCTGGGAGTGTTAGAGGTGTGTTGGGGGGTGACAGAGGGTACCTGGGAGTGTCAGGGGTGTGCCTGGGGTTGTGAAGTGTGCCTGGGGTGTCTGGGGTGTGCCTGGAGTGTCAGAGGTGTGCCCTGGGTGTCGGGGTGTGCCAGGGTGTCAGTGGGTGCCTGGGAGCGTCAGAGGTGTACCTGGGCGTGTCAGGGGTGTACCTGGGGTGTCAAGGTGTATCTGGGAGTGTCGGACGTATGCCTGGGAGTGTCAGATGTGTACCAGGGAATGTCAGTGGAGTACCTGGGAGTGTCAGAGGTGTGCCTGGGGAGTGTCAGACGTGTACCTGGGAGTGTCAGAGATGTACCTGGGGTGTCAGGGGTTAATCTGGGGTGTCTGGGGTGTGCCTTCGAGGTGTCAGAGTGTGCCTGGGGTGTCAGGGTGTGCCTGGGAGTGTCGGGTGTGCCTGGGGTGTGGGGGGTGTGCATGGGGGTGTCGGGAGGATCGTGGGAGTCAGGTGCACTTGGGGGTGTCAGCGGTGTGCCTCCATGTGTCTGAGGTGTGCCTGGGGTGTCAGAGGTGTGCCTGGGGAGTGTCAGAGGGTGCACTTGGGAGTGTCAGAGGTGCACTTTGGAGTGTCTGGGTTGTACCTGGGAGGTCTGGGGTGCCTGGCAGTGTCTGGGGTGTGCCTGGCAGTGTCTGAGGTGTACCTGTGTCAGCGGTGTGCCTGGGGAGTGTCAGCGGTGTGCCTGGGAGTGTTGGGGTGTATCAGAGGTGACAGAGGAGTGCCTAGGAGGTGTCACTGGTGTGCCTGGGGTGTGAGAGTGTGCCTGGGGTGTCTGGGGTGTGCCTGGGGTGTCAGAGGTGTGCCTGGGAGAGTTGGGGGTGTGCCAGGGAGTGTCGGTGGGTACCTGGGTGTCAGAGGTGTGCCTGGGAGTGTCAGAGGTGTGCCTGGGTGTGTCTGGTGTATCTGGGAGTGTCAGGGGTGTACCAGGGGTGTCAGAGGTGTGCCAGGGAATGTCAGTGGAGTACCTGGGGTGTCAGAGGTGTGCCTGGGGTGTCAGAGGTGTGCCTGGGGAGTGTCAGAGGTGTGCCTGGGGAGTGTCAGGTGTGCCTGGGAGTGTGTACCTGGGAGTGTCTCAGGGGTGGCCCTGGGAGTGTCAGGGGGTGTGCCTGAGGTGTCGGAGGTGTGCCTGGAGTGTCAAGGGTGCAGTGTCAGGAGGTGTGCCTGGGAGTGTAAGAGTGTGCCTGGGGTGTCGGAGGTGTGCCTGGGGTGGCCAGGAGGTGTGCCTGGGGTGTAAGTGTGCCTGGGGTGTCGGAGGTGTGCCTGGGTGTGTGGGGTGTGCCTGGAGGTGTCAGTGGTGTGCTTGGGGAGTGTCAGAGGTGCCTGGGGTGTGTCAGCGGTGTACTAGGGTGCCTGGGGTGTGCCTGGGGTGTCAGAGGGTGTGCCTGGGAGTGTCAGAGGTGTGCTTGGGGGTGTCAGGTGCAGCTTGTGTCTGAGGAGTGTGCGGTTTGTCTCAGAGTGTGCCTGGCAGTGTGTAGGTGTGTGCCTGTGCAGTGTCTGAGGGTGTGCCTGGCAGTGTCAGCAGTGTACCTGGGAGTGTCTGGCGGTGTTGCTGGGAGTGTTAGAGGTGTGTTTGGGGTGTCAGAGGTACCTGGGAGTGTCAGAGGTGTACCTGGGATTGTGAGAGTGTGCCTGGGGTGTCTGGGGTGTGCCTGGGAGTGTCAGAGGGTGTGCCTGGGAGTGTCAGGGGTGTGCCAGGGAGTGTCTGTGGAGTACCTGGGGCGTCAGAGAGGTGTGCCTGGGCGTGTCAGAGGTGGCCTGGGAGTGCAAGGGTGCATCTGGGAGTGTCGGACGTATACCTGGGAGTGTCAGATGTGGCCTAGGGATGTGTCAGTGGAGTGCCTGGGGTGTCAGAGGTGTGCCTGGGAGTGTCAGACGTGTGCACTGGGAGTGTCCAGAGATGTGCCTGGGGTGTGTCAGAGGTGTATCTGGGGAGTGTCTGAGGTGTGCCTTCAGTGTCAGGGTGTGCCTGGGGAGTGTCAGGGGGTGTGCCTGGGAGTGTCGGAGGTGTGCCTGGGGGTGTGGGGTGTGCCTGGGGGTGTCAGGAGGGTGATCGTGGGGTGTCAGGTGCACTTGGGAGTGTCAGCGGTGTGCCTCAGGTGTCTGAGGTGTGCCTGGGGAGTGTCAGGGTGTGCCTGGGGTGTCAGAGGTGCACTTGGGGTGTCAGAGGTGCGCTGGGTGTCTGGGTTGTGCCTGGGAGGTCTGGGGTGTACCTGGCAGTGTCTGGGGTGTGCCTGGCAGTGTCTGAGGTGTGCCTGGCAGTGTCTTGGTGTGCCTGGGGAGTGTCGGCGGTGTGCCTGGGGTTTTGGGGTGTATCAGAGTGACGGAGGGTGCCTGGGGTGTCTGGTGTGCCTGGGAGTGTGGGGGTGTGCATGGGGTGTCTGGGGTGTGCCTGGGGTGTCAGGGGTGTGCCTGGGAGTTGGGGGTGTGGGGGTGTCAGTGGTGCTGGGGTGTCAGAGGTGGTGCCTGGTGTCAGAGGGTGTGCATGGTTGTGTGTGGATGTGTCTTGGAGTGTCGGGGTGTGCCAGGGGTGTGTCAGAGGTGTGCAGGGATGTCGGTGGGGTGCAGGTGTCAGGTGTGCCTTGGGTCAGGGGTGTGGCATAGGTGTCAGGGTGTGCGCAGGTGTCAGGGGAGGTGCTTGGCCTGGTGAGTCAGGTGTGCCTGGCGTTGTCTGGGGTGTGCCTGTGTGCAGTGTCAGCGTTCTGGTGTTGGGGTGTCAGGGGTGACAGAGTACTAGGGTGTCTGGGGGATTGCCTAGGAGTGTGAGAGTGTACCTGGAGTGTCTGGGGGTGTCCTGGGGTGTCAGGGTTGTGCCTGGGGTGTCAGGGGTGTCAGGGTGTGCCTGGGGGTGTCAGAGGTGTGCCTGGGGGTGTGGGGTGTGCCTGGGGAGTGTCAGAGGTGTGCCTGGGGAGTGTCGGAGGTGTGCCTGGGGTGTGAGGGTGTGCATGGGGTGTGGAGGGTTCCTGGGGTGTCGGAGGTGTACTGGTGTGTGGTGTGCCTGGGGTGTCAGAGGTGTGCATTGGAGTGTCGTGGTGTGCCTGGGGAGTGTCAGAGGTGTGCCTGGGGAGTGTTAGAGGTGTGCCTGGGTGTGTCAGAGGTGTGCTTGTGAGTGTCAGAGGTGTTTGGGAGTGTCAGCGGTGGGGAGTGTCTGGGGAGGTGTGCCTGGGGTGTCGGGGTGTGCTTGGGAGTGTCAGGGTGCTTGGGGGTGTCAGAGGTGCCTTTGAGTGTCTGAGGTGTACCTGGAGGGTCTGAGGGTGTGCCTGGCGGTGTCTGGGGTTTACCTGGCAGTGTCTGGGGGTGTGCCTGGTAGTGTCAGCGGTGTGCCTGGGGAGTGTCAGCGGGTGCCTCGGGTGGTGGGGTGTGTCAGGGGTGACAGAGGTGCCTGGGGTGTCAGGGCTGTGCCTGGGTGTGAGAGGTGTGCCTGGGGTGTCTGGGTGGCCTGGGAGTGTCAGAGGTGTGCCTGGGGGTGTATGGGTGTACCAGGGAGTGTCAGTGGAGTACCTGGGAGTGTCAGAGGAGTAGGAGTGTCAGAGGGTGTGCCTAGGTGAGGTCTGGTGTGTCTATGGGAGTGTCAGGGGTTGCCTGGGAGTGTCAGGGGTGTGCCTGGGAGTGTCAGAGGTGTGCCTTGGGTGTCAGGGTGTGCATGGGAGTGTCAGAGTGTGCCTGGGAGTATCAGGGTGTGCCTTGGAGTGTCAGGGGTGTGCCTGGGGAGTGTCAGAGGTGTGCCTGGGGTGTCAGTGTGCAGGTGTCAGGGTGTGCCTGGAGATTGTCAGGGGGTGTGCCTGGGGAGATGTCAGAGGTGTGCTTGGGGTGTCTAG
>NW_024754269.1:85000-134913 GCF_018991925.1 Homarus americanus | reverse complement strand
TTTACTGTCTCCTGTTGATGTTATACTGTTTTCCTGTTGATGTTTATATTTGTCCTGTTGATATACTGTTTACTGTCTCCTGTTGATGTTTATACTGTTTACTGTCTCCTGTTGATGTTTATACTGTTTACTGTCTCCTGTGATGTTTATACTGTTTACTGTCTCCTGTTGATGTTTATACTGTTTACTGTCTCCTGTTGATGTTTATACTGTTTACTGTCTCCTGTTGATGTTTATACTGTTTACTGTCTCCTGTTGATGTTTATACTGTTTACTGTCTCCTGTTGATGTTTATACTGTTTACTGTCTCCTGTTGATGTTTATACTGTTTACTGTCTCCTGTTGATGTTTATACTGTTTACTGTCTCATGTTGATGTTTATACTGTTTACGTCTCCTGTTGATGTTTATACTGTTTACTGTCTCCTGTTGATGTTTATACTGTTTACTGTCTCCTATTGATGTTTATACTGTTTACTGTCTCTCCTGTTGATGTTTATACTGTTTACTGTCTCCTGTGATGTTTATACTGTTTACTGTCACCGTTGATGTTTATACTGTTTAATGTCTCCTGTTGATGTTTATACTGTTTACTGTCTCCTGTTGATGTTTATATTGTTTACTGTCTCCTGTTGATGTTTATACTGTTTACTGTCTCTGTTGATGTTTATACTGTTTACTGTCTCCTGTTGATGTTTATACTGTTTACTGTCTCCTGTTGATGTTTATACTGTTTACTGTCTCCTGTTGATGTTTATACTGTTTACTGTCTCTGTTGATGTTTATACTGTTTACTGTCTCCTGTTGATGTTTATACTGTTTACTGTCTCCTGTTGATGTTTATACTGTTTACTGTCTCCTGTTGATGTATACTGTTTACTGTCTCCTGTTGATGTTTATACTGTTTACTGTCTCCTGTTGATGTTTATATTTTACTGTCTCCTGCTACTGATGTTTATACTGTTTACTGTCTCCTGTTAGTGATGTTTATACTGTTTACTGTCCTGTTGATGTTTATACTGTTTACTGTCTCCTGTTGATGTTTATACTGTTTACTGTCTCCTGTGATGTTTATACTGTTTACTGTCTCTTGTATGATGTTTATACTGTTTACTGTCTCATGTTGATGTTTATACTGTTTACTGTCTCCTGTGGATGTTTATACTGTTTACTGTCTCCTGTTATGATGTTTATACTGTTACTGTCTCCTGTTGATGTTTATACTGTTTACTGTCTCCTGTTGATGTTTATACTGTTTACTGTCTCCTGTTGATGTTTATACTGTTTACTGTCTCCTGCTACTGATGTTTATACTGTTTACTGTCTCCTGTTGATGTTTATACTGTTTACTGTCACCTGTTGATGTTTATACTGTTTACTGTCTCCTGTTGATGTTTATACTGTTTACTGTTTCCTGTTGATTTTATACTGTTTACTGTCTCTGTTGATGTTTATACTGTTTACTGTCTCCTGTTGATGTTTATACTGCTTACTGTCACCTGTTGATTTATACTGTTTACTGTCTCCTGTTATGATGTTTATACTGTTTACTGTCTCCTGTTGATGTTAACTTTACTGTCTCCGTTGATGTTTATACTGTTTACTGTCACCTGTTGATGTTTATACTGTTTACTGTCTCCTGTTGATGTTTATACTGTTTACTGTCTCCTGTTGATGTTTATACTGTTTACTGTCTCCTGTTGATGTTTATACTTTTACTGTCTCCTGTTGATGTTTATACTGTTTACTGTCTCCTGTTGATGTTTATACTGTTTACTGTCTCTGTTGATGTTTATACTGTTTACTGTCACCTGTTGATGTTTATACTGTTTACTGTCTCCTGTTGATGTTTATACTGTTTACTGTCTCCTGTTGATGTTTATACTGTTTACTGTCTCCTGTTGATGTTTATACTGTTTACTGTCACCTGTTGATGTTTATACTGTTTACTGTCTCTGTTGATGTTTATACTGTTTACTGTCACCTGTTGATGTTTTATGTTTACGTCTCCTGTTGATATTTATACTGTTTACTGTCACCTGTTGATGTTTATACTGTTTACTGTCTCCTGTTGATGTTTATACTGTTTACTGTCACCTGTTGATGTTTATACTGTTTACTGTCTCCGTTGATGTTTATACTGTTTACTGTCTCTGTTGATGTTTATACTGTTTACTGTCTCCCTGTTGATGTTTATACTGTTTACTGTCTCCTGTTGATGTTTATACTATGTTTACTGTCTCCTGTTGATGTTTATACTGTTTACTGTCTCCTGTTCATGTTTATAATGTTTACTGTCTCCTGTTGATGTTTATACTGTTTACTGTCTCCTGTTGATGTTTATACTGTTTACTGTCTCCTGCTACTGATGTTTATACTGTTTACTGTCTCCTGTTGATGTTTATACTGTTTACTGTCTCCTGTTGATGTTTATACTGTTTACTGTCTCCTGTTCATGTTTATACTGTTTACTGTCTCCTGTTGATGTTTATACTGTTTACTGTCTCCTGTTGATGTTTATACTGTTTACTGTCTCCTGTTGATGTTTATACTGTTTACTGTCTCCTGTTGATGTTTATACTTTACTGTCTCCTGTTGATGTTTATACTGTTTACTGTCTCCCTGTTGATGTTTATACTGTTTACTGTCTTCTGCTACTGATGTTTATACTGTTTACTGTCTCTGTTGATGTTTGTACTGTTTACTGTCTCCTGTTGATGTTTATACTGTTTACTGTCTCCTGTTGATGTTTTACTGTTTACTGCTCCCTGTTGATGTTTATACTGTTTACTGTCTCTGTTGATGTTTACTGTTTACTGTCTCCTGTTGATGTTTATACTGTTTACTGTCTCCTGTTGATGTTATACTCGTCTCCTGTTGATGTTTATATTGTTTACTGTCTCCTGTTGATGTTTATACTGTTTACTGTCTCCTGTTGATGTTTATACTGTTTACCGTCTCCGTTGATGTTTATACTGTTTACTGTCTCCTGTTGATGTTTATACTGTTTACTGTCTCCTGTTGATGTTTATACTGTTTACTGTCTCCTGTTGATGTTTATACTGTTTACTGTCTCCTGTTGATGTTTATACTGTTTACTGTCTTCTGTTCTGATGTTTTATACTGTTTACTGTCTCCTGTTGATGTTTATACTGTTTACTGTCTCCCTGTTGATGTTTATACTGTTTACTGTCTCCTGTTGATGTTTATACTGTTTACTGTCTCCTGTTGATGTTTATACTGTTTACTGTCTCCTGCTACTGATGTTTATACTTTACTGTCTTCTGCTACTAATGTTTATACTACATGATCTTCGTGTTTTTGGGGTTGATGTTTAGTCTGTATTATATCATCACTTGTCTCCTAGTCTAATGTTTATAATGTTGAACGGAAATACAGGGGTGAAGCCGAGGTCCCAACACGCCTTTAACTTGTGTGATGAATGAGAACAACACACACACACACACACACACACACACACACACACACACACACACACACACACACACACACACACACACACACACACACACACACACACACACACACACACACTGGGGTTGAACAGCTAGAGTGAGTTACTTCCCCACCTTGCGAGGAAGCTACGCCACCCAGCCAGCAGAACACAAACCAAACTAATGGGAAGCTACTTAGCTACAGACTGCCTTAAATAAAATGGAGGTGGGGTGATATTCTGTGACTCCCAAAGTGATATTAAAAGAAATATGATAATTGCTAAGGAGAACAACTTTCGTATTGAATTTGTGTGGATTCCGTCACATATTGGAATTAGGTATCATGACTGTGCTGATAGACTGGCCAATGAGGCATGTAAGAAAGAAAATGTTGACCGTGACCTGGACTGTCCAATGCTGTAAACCATACAAGTCAGAATCATGAACTCTGATCTAGAGGAACTGAGAAATGCAGAGAGACTTGGTATTTGTAGCATTAGTAAATATGGCCGTGTATAGTGACCGTGTAACACCCTGGTCGTGTATAGTGACCGTGTAACACCCTGGTCGTGTATAGTGACCGTGTAACACCCTGGTCGTGTATAGTGACCGTGTAACACCCTGGTCGTGTATAGTGACCGTGTAACACCCTGGCCG
Source organism: Homarus americanus (assembly GCF_018991925.1). Lineage (NCBI taxonomy): Eukaryota > Metazoa > Arthropoda > Malacostraca > Decapoda > Nephropidae > Homarus > Homarus americanus. The sequence goes on along the minus strand of NW_024754269.1, from coordinate 130,802 downwards.
TGTATAGTGACCGTGTAACACCCTGGCCGTGTATAGTGACCGTGTAACAACCTGGCCGTGGTGACCGTGTAACACCCTGGCTGTATAGTGACTGTAACAACCTGGCCGTGAATAGTGACTGCACACCCTGTGTGTAGTCAAGATGTAACACTGGCGTATAGTCAAGATGTAACACCCTGGCCGTGTATAGTGACCGTGTAACAACCTGGCCGTGTATAGTGACCGTGTAACACCTGGCTGTGTATAGTGACCGTGTAACACTGCCGTGTATAGTGACCGTGCACACCCTGGCCGTGTTAGTGACCGTAACACTGGCCGTGTATAGTGACCGTGTAACACCCGGGCCGTGTATAGTGACCGTGTAACACCCTGGCCGTGTGTAGTCAAGATGTAACACCCTGGGAAGAACAAATGAGATGAACAGAGGCGAAATTTTACCAACTTTTAAAAGCACCGGCAAAACTCTCCATAGACCCGTCACATCTCTCTCTCTCTCTCTCTCAGTACACACAGCATATAATCATGAACTATTAGTGGCAAGGCTTTCAACTTTAATGACGAGGTAAACGAAGGAACTTGTACCATTTCCAGAGCTCTCGTCAATCCTCAGCAGTAACAGCACGTCTAAGAAACACAGCCCGCAATTTGTGTTGAGGATGGCGCCTATTATTTTGGCTTTCACAGAATGACAAAAAATATGGTAATGACAATTTATCTGGAGAGTGGAAACGCCTAGTTGGTGATTTTTCTTAACACCACCACCATTATCACCATTATCACCATTATCACCATTACCACCATTATCACCATTATCACCATTACCACCATTGCCATCACCACTACCACTATTATCACCATTACCATCGCCATTAACCACTCCCTCTATCACTGCCACCATTACTATCACACTACCATCAGCCACTACCATCATCACCACTACACCACTACTACAACCAACAGACAACGAAAGAAAACATATACTGTACATCCACACCGGGTTAGATTAGGTTGGTTAGGTTACGTAAAGTTCTGGATGAGGTTAGGTTAGGTTCCGGATGAGGTTTGAGTACGTGATGCAGACAGTTCTAAAACATTGCCATATCCCAGGTGGCCCCGAGAGAACTTTGAGCACAAATATCTCCACGATCATCTCCCTCCTTCATTTGTTTGTTTGTTATGCTTGTCATAGAAAAGCGTATAATGTACCCTCATCAGTGGGTCCATTAGAAAAAAATTATAAATAAATAATAATAATAATAATAATAATAATAATAATAATAATAATAATAATAATAATAATAATAATAATAAATAATAATAATAATAATAATAATAATAATAATAAATTGACGAATGTACCCACAGATAGAAGCAACATTATACAACCTATCCCATTTTCTATGACGGGAGCAACATAAAAAACGGAAGATATAGTTTCAGACACCAGTAACTTTAGAAAACCTTGATGAATCGATTTCTATGAACAATTTCGTATGTGTAGCTTCATAATATAAATATCAAGATCGATATTTGATAATTAGTGCTTTATATCTTTATTTACTCGAGTTATGATCTATATCCTAATTAAAAAAAGTTTCTTGGTGTCAAATAACATCAGTGAGTCAGTCTAGGTTCCATTTAGTATTTTTCGTATTGGACCTATCTCTTGATTGAAAAAATAATATTGGGGCCCTTTTATGTTTTGAAATTAAATACTTTATTTTTTAGATGAACTTTCAGACATGTCAAACGGGATTTTTCAGGTCACCAGATGATTAGGCCTTCCCCAGAGAATTTCACCTGATGATTAACTACCCTCACGCCCCTTGGTGATTAGCTTTAGTTCCTATTCAAGTTGTTCAGTCATGTCTGGGTCTACTGTAAATGTTAAAAGATGTTAATAGATTACTTTAGAAATTGGTTAGGTTAGGTTCTGAAGGGTTTTGGTTACGTTACATACGTGTACAGGTTATATTAGATTAGGTTCTCTTAAGTTACGTTTGGTTGTGATAGGTTAGGTAAGGTTAGGTTACATTAGGTTAGTTTCTGAAGGGTTAAGTTAGGTTGCATTAGGTCGATTCTTAAGCGTTAGATTACATTACATTAGGTTAGTTTAGGTTGTATTAGTTCAGGTCAGGTCAGGTCAGGTCAGGTCATCGTGCCAGCTACCCATGGAATACTTCCGTATGACCATTACGTTGTTAAGGTTGAGTAACTTTGACAGAACATGCAGGGCTGTAATGATGGAAGCAAGTCACCCCTTATGTTGAGGGAATTAAGCCAGCGGGTTTTGTTCCCTTGTCACCGTTTAACCCCCTGAGTCCTGTAGGCTTAAATCATTATGATCAAAAGGTTAAACGATCATCCTCAAAGGGTTAAATCATCGTCGTCGTCAAAGGGTTAAGCCATCGTCCTCAAAGGGTTAAAACATCATGGGGGAATTATCACTTTCTATCTATCTATCTATCTATCTATCCATCAAACACACACACACAGACACACACACACACACACACACACACAAACCAATGAAACGGAAATATGTCAGGAGTTTCAACATCCAGCCGACTGTTGCTGACGGAGTGTGAAGAAGACTGGGAAGTTTGTGTGAGATAGTAGTAAGATGTTAGAAGTGATGATTGTTTTGACACGAGTCCTTCCATTATTTTGCCTCTTTCTCTCTGGATATCAAGTCATTCAATCAGGTAACATACATACATACATACATACATACATACATACATACATACATACATACATACACACAAGAATATCCGACTCACATTATACAAACACAATAATAACTTTGTACTGAACAGGATGTAAATGAACCTAATTTGCATATCAATCACCAACTGAATTGAGAGAGAGGAGAGAGAGAGAGAGAGAGAGAGAGAGAGAGAGAGAGAGAGAGAGAGCAGAACTTACACCACCCATCTTCCCCCTCTCTTCCTACCCCCACCCCCCCACACCTCAGTCACCCCTCTTCCTACCCCCTTAGTTACGTTGCCTTGTATAGCGGATGAGAAAATGAGTGGGGTGTGAGGGGAGGGTACCAGTCTTAATAGGCCCCTAACCTATATTGGTAAAACCATTAGGAGTTGGGCCTAATGGGATTCAGAGGTTCCCATTAAGACTGGGATATTGGCTTATAAATCCCATAGACTTGGCTAATTGGCCATACTAAGAATGATTCGTGCTAAGTAGGTATTAATAGAGTCTCAGTGTTAATTTGGTCTTCTAACTGGTGCTAAGTAGACTAGCTGGTTGAGAGTCTCAGTGTTAATTTTGTCTCCTGTGCTAAGTGAACGTATCTAGTTAAGGTAGAGTCTCAGTGTTAATTTTGTTCTCAACTGGTGCTCTAAGTGAAGTTTATGTAGAGTTTCAGTGTTAATTTTGTCTCCTAACTGGTGCTGAAGTAAACTTGACTAGTAGTGTTTCAGTGTTAATTTTGTCTCTTAACTGGTGCTAAGTGAACATTTCTAGTTAAGGTAGAGTCACAGTGTTAATTTTGTCTCCTAACTGGTGCTAAGTGAACGTGTCTAGTTCAGATAGAGTCTCAGTGTTGCTTTAAGATTCCACTTAGGTGTTTGTCTTACGTCTTCACTTACGAGAAAAAGTTGCCTCACCGTCTCTAGGGAATGTGAGTCACTGAGGTTCATTAGAGGAGCGATGGTGGATGGTCTAGTGTTTTGTATATTTAACATTTATAAACATAGGGAGTGTGTGTGTGTGTGTGTGTGTGTGTGTGTGTGTGTGTGTGTGTGTGTGTGTGTGTATACAATAAAACACTCACAGACTAACAGGTGCACACAATAAGACAATAACACACACAGACTAACACAAACACAACCTAACACACACATTGACACACAGACTAACAGACGCACAAACACGTGAATAAATTGGCGGGAAAGCGAGTGTTATAATTCCTTTTAGTGATGAAAGAAGCTAACTCTTTCCAGAAAACCTATGAACCTTGGTGGTGAGACCGAGGCATCAACTTTTCCCGGAATATATAAACACGGCGATAAATATTACCTTCTGGCGGTCATGATCATAATGTAGGAAGTTCTTGAAGTGAGGGTCCATGTGAAGCGAGTGACCGTGTGAAGTTGAGGGACCATGTGAAGCGAGGGACCGTGTGAAGCGAGGGACCGTGTGAAGCGAGGGTCCGGATAAAGCGAGCGTCCGGATAAAGCGAGGGTCCGGATAAAGCGTCGGACACTATCGGAACTAAAAAAGGATTCGGATCTAATGCTAAAAACTGGATCTCTTTCTAAGCTAGTTTCTTGTACATTCAACTACGGGTGTACATATTCTAGTGTACTTGTCGACGGTGGGACAACCCTTCGGTGGCCCAGCATCCTGTCAAGGTGGCGGAGTAACCAAGTGTAGCTGTTGAACTCTTAAGAAACAAGTTATAATCAAGTTCTGCCATCTTGCCTCATAGCAGTAAAAGTGTTGCAGGAGTGTCAACAACTATATCATTAACATCATTATCATCATCATAAACGTCATCATCATCTTAATCGTCATCATCATCATGCCGGGTGTCCACATGAGTGAGCGTTTACATGTGGTTTATACGTCTGTTATCCACCACATAAATCAAGTCCACCCCCACATTTTTCTCCTTCCTTCCTGATGTGCATCCTCCCCTCCCCCCTCTGGCCCATAGCGTTACCCCAACCCCTCCCTCCTCCCCCTACCTCAGTCACCACCCACCCCTGGATCCTTCACCCCCTACAGACCTCTTACCTCATGGCTCTTCAATCCCTCACCCCCCCCCTCCCTCCCCTCACCAGGTCTTCAATGGTGCTCTGATTCCCTCAGGTCCCCAAGGAAAGGTGAAGGCCTTCGTCAACGGTCTTGTCACCCGAGTCATCACGGCCTCCACCCTCACTCACCCTAACACCATCACTCACCTAACACCATCACTCACCTAACACCATCCTCACCTAACACCATCCCTCACCTCACACCATCCCTCACCCCTAACACCATCACTCACCTAACACCATCACTCACCTAACACCATCCTCACCTAACACCATCCTCACCTAACACCATCACTCACCTAACACCATCACTCACCTAACACCATCCTCACCTAACACCATCCCTCACCCAACACCATCCCTCACCTAACACCATCACTCACCTAACACCATCCCTCACCTAACACCATCCCTCCACCTAACACCATCACTCACCCTAACACCATCACTCACCTAACACCATCCCCACCCCTACTACCACCATCCCTCACCTAACACCATCCCTCACCTAACACCATCCCTCACCCTAACACCATCACTCACCTAACACCATCCCTCACCTAACACCATCACTCACCTAACACCATCACTCACCTAACACCATCACTCACCCCTAACACCATCCTCTCACCTAACACCATCACTCACTAACACCATCCTCACCCTAACACCATCCTCACCTTACCATCACTCACCTAACATCATCACTCACCTAACATCATCACTCACCTACACCATCACTCACCCTAACACCATCCCTCACCAAACACCATCACTCACCTAACATCATCATCACCCTAACACCATCACTCACCCTACACCATCCTCACCTAACACCATCCTCACCTAACACCATCCACTCACCTAACACCATCACTCACCTAACACCATCCCTCACCTAACACCATCCCTCACCTAACACCATCCCTCACACACCATCCCTCACCTAACACCATCACTCACCTAACACATCCCTCACACCATCACTCACCTAACACCATCCCTCACCTCACACCATCACTCACCCTAACACCATCACTCACCTAACACCATCATTCACCTAACACCATCCCCCCTAACACACTCACCTAACACCATCCCTCACCTAACACCTACACTCACCTAACACCATCCACTCACATCCCTCACCTAACACCATCACTCACCTAGACCATCCTCCCCTAACACCATCACTCACCTAACACCATCCTCACCTAACACCATCCCTCACCTAACACCATCACTCACCTAACACCATCCTCACCTAACACCATCACTCACCCAACACCATCCCTCACCCTAACACCATCACTCACCTCACACCATCCTCCCTACACCATCACTCACCTAACACCATCCCTCACCTAACACCATCCTCCCTCACACCATCCTCACCTAACACCATCACTCACCTCCATCCCTCACCTAACACCATCCTCACCCTAACACCATCCCTCACCCTAACACCATCACTCACCTCCACCATCACTCACCTCCAACACCATCACTCACCTAACACCATCCCTCACCTCACACCATCACTCACCTAACACCATCACTCACCTAACACCATCCTCACCTCACACATCACTCACCTAACACCATCACTCACCTAACACCATCCCTCACCTACACCATCACTACCTAACACCATCACTCACCACCATCACTCACCTAACACCATCCCTCCTCACACCATCACTCACCTAACACCATCACTCACCAACACCATCCTCACCCTAACACCATCACTCACCTAACACCATCACTCACCTAACACCATCCCTCACCTCACACCATCACTCACCCTAACACCATCACTCCCTAACACCTCCACTCACCTAACACCCTCCACCTCACCACCATCCCTCACCTAACACCATCCACTCACTAACACCATCACTCACCTAACACCATCCTCACCTAACACCATCACTCACCTAACACCATCCCTCACCTAACACCATCACTCACCCCTAACACCATCCCTCACTAACACCATCACTCCACCTAACACCATCCCTCACCCTAACACCATCACTCACTAACCCATCCCTCACCTAACACCATCCCTCACCTAACACCATCCCACTCACCTAACACCATCCCTCACTAACACCATCCCTCACCTAACACCATCCACCTCACCATCACCTCACACCATCACTCCACCTAACACCATCACTCACCTAACACCATCACTCACCTAACACCATCCTCACCTAACACCATCACTCACCTAACACCATCACTCACTAACACCATCACTCACCCTAACACCATCACTCACCTAACACCATCCCTCACCTAACACCATCCCTCACCTAACACCATCACTCACCTAACACCATCCACTCACCCTAACACCATCACTCACCTAACACCATCCCCACCTAACACCATCACTCACCTAACACCATCACTCACCCTACACCATCCCCTCACCTAACACCATCACTCACTAACACCATCCCTCACCTACCATCCTCCCCAACACCATCCACTCACCTAACACCATCACTCACCTAACACCATCCCTCCTCCCATCACTCACCCCTAACACCATCCCTCACCTCACACCATCACTCACCCTAACACCATCACTCACCTAACACCATCCACTCACCCTAACACCATCCTCACCCTAACACCATCCCTCACCTAACACCATCCCTCACCTAACACCATCCCTCACCCCTAACACCATCACTCACCTAACACCATCCCTCACCTAACACCATCCTCACCTAACACCATCACCACCCAACACCATCACTCACCCAACACCATCCCTCACCCAACACCACACCACCCAACACCATCCCTCACCTAACACCATCACCACCTAACACCATCACTCACCCAACACCATCACCACCCAACACCATCCCTCACCCAACACCACCTCACCTAACACCATCCCTCACCTAACACCATCACTCACCCAACACCATCACTCACCTAACACCATCCTCACCTAACACCATCACTCACCCAACACCATCACTCACCCACACCATCCCTCACCTAACACCATCCTCACCTAACACCATCCTCACCTAACACCATCCTCACCTAACACCATCCCTCACCTAACACCATCACCACCTAACACCATCACTCACCCAACACCATCACTCACCCAACACCATCACCACCCAACACCATCACCACCCAACACCATCACTCACCCACCATCCCTCACCCTAACACCATCACTCACCTAACACCATCCCTCACCTAACACCATCACCACCTAACACCATCACCACCCAACACCATCCCTCACCTAACACCATCACTCACCTAACACCATCACCTCACCTAACACCATCACCACCTAACACCATCCCCACCTAACACCATCACTCACCTAACACCATCACCACCTAACACCATCACTCACCCAACACCATCACTCACCCAACACCATCACCACCTAACACCACCACCCTCACACCATCACCACCTAACACCATCCCTCACCCAACACCACTCACCCAACACCATCACTCACCCAACACCATCACCACCCAACACCATCCTCACCCAACACCATCACTCACCCAACACCATCACCACCTAACACCATCACTCACCCAACACCATCACTCACCTAACACCATCCCTCACCTAACACCATCACTCACCCAACACCATCACTCACCCAACACCATCACTCACCAACACCATCCTCACCCAACACCATCACCACCTAACACCATCCTCACCTAACACCATCCTCACCCAACACCATCACTCACCTAACACCATCACTCACCCACACCCATCACTCACCTAACACCATCACTCACCAACACCATCACTCACCTCACACCATCACTCACCTAACACCATCACCACCTAACACCATCACCACCTAACACCATCACCATCACCACCCACCATCCTCACCTAACACCATCACTCACCTAACACCATCACTCACCTCACACCATCACCACCTAACCCATCCTCACCTAACACCATCCTCACCTAACACCTACACTCACCTACCAACCTTCACTCTGCCGTAATTGATATCTCGATATTTTAAACCCAACCCAAATATAACGAAAATTTTATCACCCAAACCGATATAACGAAACTATATTACTACCAGAAGCGACAATCATACCTTTTCTCCTCGCCCCTTCCCTCCCTTCCTCTCCCCCCCTTCTGCCCCTCCTTCGACCCCTATCTCCCCCACGCCTCACGCCCCCACAACCTCGACTTATTTGCTGGATATGACCTTCAATATATTTCCATTGGACGTAAAGCTGTGTATGGTGGATTTATTTGTTGACAGGAAGTGGCTGACGGCGACCCTGAGATCATGACCAGGGAGGCAGGGGACAGGCAGGGAGACTGGCAGGGAGACTGGCAGGGATTGAAGGAGGGGGCAAGCAGGGAGGGAGTGGGCTGGCAGGGAAGGAAGCAGGAAAACGGGGAAGGAGGCAGGGAGGGAAGGGAGCAGGAAGGGAGGGAGGGAAGAAGGCCTGCATGGACGGAGACAGGGAAGGAGGGAGGCAGGCAGAGAGGGAGGAGGCAGGAGGTAGGCAGGGAGGGAGGAGGTAGGCAGGGAGGGAGGGAGGAGGAGGGAGGGAGGGAGGAGGCAGAGAGGGAGGTAGGCAGGAGGGAGTCAGGGAGGGGGGAAGGAGAGAGGGAGGGAAGCAGTGAGGTGTGTGAGATGAATGGCTCTGTGATAAGGAAGTCACAGGAAAAATTATGGCTTACTGAATTTAGTTCATGTGCAGAGTGTTGTTATTATTATTATTATTATTATTATTATTATTATTATTATTTTATTATTATTATTATTATTATTATTATTATTACAATTATTATTATTATTAGTTCAAGAAGAATACACCCCCCTATTAGTGACGTAGCCTTCTGCAGGACCTAACTAGTCAAGGGAGGGAGGGGAGTCGTGGGAGCAGGGACGGGTCTGAGCGCTTTGAGGATTTACCAAGATATTTACTAAGCGATAAAATAGAACCTAATGCGGGTGGCTAAAATTGGAGGCAGCAAGAAGCACTGTATCACGCTGCTGCCTCAACCTATACCAAATAATGTAGAAATGTTTTTATTGGTGCACCACGCTGAGGGCATACGACCTGACGAGTGTACGACTACTGTTACGACTGTAGCTTTTTTTTTCTTTTCTTTTACGGGGAACAGCCCACCCGGGCACAGGTCATCAACCCACAACAGGGCCTAGAAGGCGAAAAAATAAGAGCAAAAACGAAACCAAAACAGAAAAGAAAGATTATATTAATTTACACCACGAAGATGCCGGAAAACCAGCTTTGTGAAGTGACGCAGATTATATGAGTTTGGAAACACAGAAGAAGGCAGAGCGTTCCACAGTTTGGCTGTGTAAGGAAAGAAGGAGGCACTATAACGGGTTATTCTCGTTGACCGACATCCACAAAGAAACGGTGGGCACCACGGGCAAGACGAGTGTTTCGAGCCCACGGCCTTGGCAAATCCACTGAACATTGCCCGTCAAAGTACCTGTAAAAGAGAGAGAGTGAAGCAACATTGCTGCGAAGAGAAAGAAAAGAAAGATTATCAACTAAAGAAGGAGAGTCAATAAGACGAAATGCCTTTGATTCCACCCTTCGTGGTGTAGATTAATACAGTATAACCTTTTTTTCTATATTTTCACTTTCCGTTCTCCCCCAGGCTCCGTTGTGGGTCGTTTGACCTGTGCCCGGGTGGGCTAATTCCCTGCAAAAAAAAAAAAACATCTATCTAACAGTTGGACAGAAGAAGAGCCACCCCAGATTGAGAACGGTACACCAAGTTAGGACGAATGAATCCCTTATAAACTTGAAGCAACTGCTCAGGAGTGAAGTAACTACGGCATCTGTACAGCATTTCCAGCTTTTGGGAGGCAGCTTTAGCAATGTTGAGGATGTGTGGCTTCCATGACATATTAGAGGAGCTGGTGAGGCCTAGCATATCTATTTTAGAATTTGGCAGAAAGATTGTGTCCTAAAATGTGATTGGTGGGAGATCATCTAATTTGTTAAGTGTAATTGGTAAATACTGAGTTTTATTACTATTGAATTTAACCAAGTTTCTACCACACCATTCGGAGATGCTACACAAAGCCGCATTGATAAACGAAATGATATCAGCTCTAGAAACAGATCTAATTTGAGAGTTGCGGGAAGGGAAAAATGTGAAGAAGAGTAAAGAGTAGAATCATCAGCGTAAGAATGGATAGAATTAGTCGTAGTGTGAAGTAAATCATTGGTAAAAAGAAGGAAGAAAGTAGGTGAAAGAACAGAACCCTGTGGGACACCACTATTGGTAGAGAAAGAGCGAGAGGTCGATCCCTTAACAACTGCCATGGATTGGTTCTCAAGGAAGTTAGAAATTAGAGAACAAAGTGGGGGAGAGAAACCATACGAGGTAAGTTTAGAAAGCAAAGACTTGTGCCATACCCTGCCAGATGCTTTGAAGATGTCTAGGGCCACGACGAAAGTTTCCCCATAATCCCTAAGAGAGGATGACCAAAGATGGGTGCAATAGGAGAGCAGACCACCAGTAGATCTCACCTGGCGAGAGCCATACTGGTGATCCGACAAAAGAGAAAGGCGTTCAAGGTGACAGAGAAAATGGGAGTTCAAGATAGTTTCGAAAATCTTAGAGAGGGATGAAGTTAGGGCAATGGCGCGATAGTTAGAGGATTAGAATGTTCACCCTTCTTCGGGATGGGCTGAACTAAGGCATGCTTCCAAGAAGAAGGAAAAGTTTTGGTTTTGAGGCAAAGGCGAAAGAGGCGAGCAAGCACAGGGGCCAGGGCTTCAGCACACTCCCTCAGAACACGAGGGGTATTCCGTCCGGTCCGTGCGCCTTGCCCACATCCAACCTGGAGAACACACCAGCAACCCTACTAGTGGAGATTATAGAAAAATGCATAGGTTCAGTAGGAGGGAGTTGTAATCGTCTAAGGTGGAGTTAGAGTTGTCAATAGTAAGAGAAACAATTGAGATCTTGCAATTGTGTGTAAATGAGACAGAAAGACAGATCAGCAACCTGGGATTTGGTCACATATGGCAGCAGGGTCTGCCATTAGACAACACATTATGCTTCCAATATCTTCCCAGGTGTTAGTAGCTCCCTGTTTGATAGCTGCTTACTACCCACTACCTTGAGGTATTACTACTACTGCTGCTACTACTACTACTACTACTACTAATAATAATAATAATAATAATAATAATGATAATAATAATAATAATAATAATAATAATAATAATAATAATAATAATAATAATAATAATAATAATAATAATAATAATAATAATAATAATAATAATAATAATAACAATAATAACAATAATAATAATAATAATAATAATAATAATAATAAACAATAATAACAATAATAATAACAATAATAACAATAATAATAATAATAAACAATAATAAAACTAATAATAACAATAATAATAACAATAACAACAATAATAACAATAATAATAACAATAATAATAACAGTAAACAAACAAAGTCTGTATATCATAAACTATTCGTCAATCTCATGTGGAAAGTTTCAACAGTATTCATAGAGAAACTTTAGCCAACCACCTGACCTGTGAGAGTTATACTAAGATGATGGAACGCCCTGCCCTCAACACACACCCACCACAACAACAACAACAACAACAACAACAACAACAACGACATGAACAAGAACAACAACGACAGAACAAGAACAACGACATGAACAAGAACAACAACTACATGAACAAGAACAACAACGACATGAACAAGAACAACAACGATATGAACAACAACAACGACATGAACAAGAACAACAACGACATGAACAAGAACAACAACGATATGAACAAGAAGAACAATGACAACATGAACAAGAAGAACAATGACAACAGAAACAAGAGAAGAATATATAAAACAAGAACAACAACAACAAAACAAAACAACAACAACGACATGAACAAGAACAACAACGACATGAACAAGAACAACGATGAACAAGAACAACAACGACATGAACAAGAACAACAACGACATGAACAAGAACAACAACGACATGAACAAGAAGAACAGACAAATGAACAACAACGACATGAACAAGAACAACAACGATATGAACAAGAACAACGACATGAACAAGAACAACAACGACATGAACAAGAACAACAACGATATGAACAAGAAGAACAATGACAACATGAACAAGAAGAACAATGACAACAGAAACAAGAGAAGAATATATAAAAACAAGAAGAACAACAACAGAAACAACAACAACAACAACAACGATAAAAGAACAAGAACAAGAGCAACAAGAAGAACAAAACAACAACAACAAAACAATAACACAGGTAGAACAACAACAACAACCAAGCCATCAACCTCTACAAGATTCCTGACATTTTTACGGTCAGGTCTTCCGCTTGTCACCTTGGCTGAGTAGCTGATGGATTACCGAGTGACAAAGGCGACAGACAGAGGCGAGGGAAACTGTTTTAATTCCGGGTTTGTGGTGGTCGTTGGAGGTATCGTCGTGTGATGCCTGCTGGGGGTATCGTCGTGGTGTCTGCTTGGGGTATCGTCGTGGTGTCTGCTGGGGGTATCGTCGTGTGGTGTCTGCTGGGGTATCGTCGTGTGGTGTCTGCTGGGGTATCGTCGTGGTGTCTGCTGGGGTATCGTCGTGGTGTCTGCTGGGGTACCGTCGTGGTGTCTGCTGGGGGTATCGTCGTGGTGTCTGCTGGGGTATCGTCGTGGTGTCTGCTGGGGGTATCGTCGTGGTGTCTGCTGGGGTATCGTCGTGTGGTGTCTGCTGGGGTATCGTCGTGGTGTCTGCTGGGGGTATCGTCGTGGTGTCTGCTGGGGTATCGTCGTGGTGTCTGCTGGGGGTATCGTCGTGTGGTGTCTGCTGGGGTATCGTCGTGGTGTCTGCTGGGGTATCGTCGTGGTGTCTGCTGGGGGTATCGTCGTGGTGTCTGCTGGGGGTATCGTCGTGTGGTGTCTGCTGGGTATCGTCGGTGTCTGCTGGGGTATCGTCGTGTGGTGTCTGCTGGAGATATCGTCGTGGTGCCTACCGGGAGGTATCCCCGTGGTGTCTGCTGGAGGTATCGCGTGGTGCCTGCTGGAGGTATCGTCGTGGTGCCTCCTGAGGGTATCGTCGTGGTGTCTGCTGGGGGTATCGTCGTGTGGTGTCTGCTGGGGTATCGTCGTGGTGTCTGCTGGGGTATCGTCATGTGGTGTCTGCTGGGGTATCGTCGTGCGGTGTCTGCTGGGGGTATCGTAGTGGTGTCTGCTGGGGTATCGTCGTGGTGTCTGCTGGAGGTATCGTCGTGTGGTGCCTGCTGGGGTATCGTCGTGGTGTCTGCTGGGGTATCGTCGTGTCTGCGGGACGTCGGTTCGCTTGGGGTATCGTCGGTGGTGTCTGCTTGGGGTATCGTCGTGGTGTCTGCTGAGGTAGTGTGTGGTGTCTGCTTGGGGTATCGTCGTGTGGTGCTGCTGGGGGTATCGTCGTGGTGTCTGCTGAGGGTATCGTAGTGTGGTGTCTGCTTGGGGTATCGTCGGTGGTGTCTGCTGGAGGTATCGTCGAGGTGTCTGCTGGGGGTATCGTCGTGGTGTCTGCTGGGGTATCGTAGGGTGGTGTCTGCTGGAGGTATCGTCGTGGTGTCTGCTGGAGGTATCATCGTGTGGGGTCTGCTGGGGTATCGTCGTGGTGTCTGCTGGGGGTATCGTCAGTGGTGTCTGCTGGAGGTATCGTCGTGGTCTGCTGGAGGTATCGTCGGTGGTATCTGCTGGGGTATCGTCGGTGTCTGCTGGGGGTATCGTCGTGTGGTGTCTGCTGGAGGTATCGTCATGCGCTGCAACGTCGGTGTCTGCTGGGGTATCGTCGGTGGTGTCTGCTGGAGGTATCGTCGTGGTGTCTGCTGGGGTATCGTAGGTGTTCTGGAGGTATCGTCGTGGTGTCTGCTGGAGGTATCGTCGTATGGTGTCTGCTGGGGGTATCGTCGTGGTGTCTGCTGGGGGTATCGTCATTGGTGTCTGCTGAGGTATCGTCGGGTGTCTGCTGGGGGTATCGCCGGTGGTGTCTGCTGGAGATATCGTCGGTGTCTGCTGGGGTATCGTCGTGGTGTCTGCTTGGGGTATCGTCGTGTGGTGTCTGCTGGAGGTATCGTCGGCGCTGGGTATCGTCGTGGTGTCTGCTGGAGGTATCGTCGGTGTCTGCTGGGGTATCGTAAGGTGGTGTCTGCTGGAGGTATCGTCGTGTGGTGTCTGCTGGAGGTATCGTCGTGGTGTCTGCTGGGGTATCGTCGTGGTGTCTGCTGGGGTATCGTCAGTGTGGTGTCTGCTGGAGGTATCGTCGTGTGGTGTCTGCTATGTCGTGGTGTCTGCTGGGGGTATCGTCGTGGGTGTCTGCTGAAGGTATCGTCGTGGTGTCTGCTGGGGTATCGTAGGTGGTGTCTGCTGGAGGTATCGTCGTGGTGTCTGCTGGGGTATCGTCGCGGTGTCTGCTGGGGTATCGTCATGTGGTGTCTGCTGGAGGTATCGTCGTGTGGTGTCTGCTGGGGTATCGTCGTGTGGTGTCTGCTGGAGGTATCGTCGTGTGGTGTCTGCTGGGGTATCGTCGTGGTGTCTGCGGGTATCGTCGTGTGGTGTCTGCTGGAGTATCGTCGAGGTGTCTGCTGGAGGTATCGTCGTGGTGTCTGCTTGGGGTATCGTCGTGGTGTCTGCTGGAGGTATCGTCGGTGTCTGCTGGGGTATCGTAGGGTGGTGTCTGCTGGAGGTATCGTCGTGTGGTGTCTGCTGGAGGTATCGTCGTGGTGTCTGCGGTATCGTCGTGTCTGCTGGGGGTATCGTCGTGGTGTCTGCTGGGGGTATTGTCGTGGTGTCTGCTGGAGGTATCGTCGAGGTGTCTGCTGGAGGTATCGTCGTGGTGTCTTCAGGTAGGTCTTCATTGGTCCGCCAAGCACAACAGAAGGAAAGAATGAAGTAATATGCAGCTAACCCAGCGCCTCTTCCTCCCTCCTGCCTTCCCCCCTACCCTCCTTCTTTTCCTGCCAGCCCCTCCTCTTACATCTCTTCTCTCCTTCTTGCCCCTCCAGCCATCCTTACTTCCTTTCCTGCCCCCTTTTCTCCGTCTGTCCATTCTGACATCCGATTGAAGTGAAATATTATTATTATTATTAAATAAATAATAACACCAGCCTCTAATATTACACCTTCGCCACCATTTATTTACCTTAATATTAAATATCCCAATACATAATAAGTTATCCCATCTGAAAAGCAAATTAGTTGAGCCAAGATCTATGCGGCATTCGGTGACTGTAGCCTCATAGTCAATATTTGCAGCAGTTGTCGGAGTAGGGGCAGGCCTGTTCTGAGGCAGAGCAGCCGACCGAAGAAGAGAGAGAAGGACAGTCGACATCTCATCCAGGCTAACATAGCCTTGGCTGGGTTGCTGTTTGTTCGAGATCAACTCATGAGTCTGGCGTAGAAACATTCCCACCGGTCCCATCCCAATCAGAGGTTGTGAACACTAGGCGAGTGAGACTACTGATCAACGTTTGAATTCTCCCACACGCCCTCTGTCGTTCTCGTTCTCTATGTGCAGCATCGAGAGCCAGGGTTACGGTGACAAGTGGCCATGGGATCCTGGATACGTCGGCGTCTCAAGGCCCAGAATCTCGAAGACTGACGTCCACATTTACTATGAGATGTGTTTAAGTCCCAGGTTAAAGATCCCACCATCCAGGAAGGAGGGTCGGTTCCTACCATGACGTCCCGGCAGATTTCTTCAACATATTTTAAGGAGATCCTTACCTGCCATGCCCCGCAAATGAAGCCCTTCTGCAGAGACCATGGCGATCGTCGTCATAGAAGAGCTATTGACGGTCAGAGGGCAACGACCACTGCCAGCCCACCCAGAGCAATGGCATCTGTAAATTCTTGCTCATGAAACCATTTGCCCTTTATCGGTAACGCGTTTAACCAGTCTGGAGGCGCCCACCTGCGCTTGCGTTACGGCGTCAACCGGAACCCGCAGCACAGTTGCTGCAACATGTCATTTTGGCAGAAAGGCCGATCCACAATGGCCCCACGGATCTGGCTCACCAGTGTCCACTTCTGATGCATTCGCTATTATGGCGAGGGCCATGAGCTGGCGAATTTTGATGTTGAGTGTCAGCACCTCTGATTAGTTAGTCCCATCCTCCCAGGCTTGTGCAAGGCGTTCTGCTGTTAAGTCAGGCAGCCACTAGTTTAAATGAACTTGGACCCTGATAGCTTCCAGAGTGGGTGGAGGAGGGTCCGATCTCAGGATGGTACGCATCAGGTAGTCTCCAGCGATGCTTGACTCCATGGGTGAATGCTGCAGCGCCGCATGTGGTTTGGTGTTGGGGCAATCCCAGACAGAGCTTGATTTCGCTAACCCACTCATTCACCTTCCGTTATACTCGGTCTTGGTCCAGAGCTACCATAGCGCCTAGATGTCTTTTGGCCGTCCCAGTTACCTTGAACCCCATCAGCCAAAAACCCAAAGCCCGGGTTCATAACGTTCTGGTCGTCGATGAGGAAGGACTTGCTAGCGTTTGGGTACCTATTTGTGACCTCGCGATGTGTTACCACAGGTCCCACTCACTTTGATGCACTCACTTTTCCTGCTCCTCAAGGCCATCACATATGCCACTTGTTTGACCCCAGTTGTTTCGCAAATTTTATTTCTGTTGAGCACTGATAGGCCAAATGTATACATTGCCATTGCAACGGGTCCCCAAGGTTCTCAAATGACTGTAGGATGCATCACCGTATTCATGTTTACTATGAGGTCTGAAGGATCTTTATACGAATCTTTCAACATACACGCAAAGCCAGGACACTTTGATCTTGATGTTGTGCAGGCGCAGCTCATGGTTGCTATGTTGAATGTCGAAGCATCCACCAGGAGAACGGCCCGCCAATCACGCTGCTCAAACATCAATCTCATGGCGTGAATGGCCGCCTCCACCAGCCTGGTGGCCAGCACACACCCAGGTTCCTGCTGCCTCTGACATCATCTCTTACCACCTCCATTATGCACTTCTCCGATGATCCGCCTCAGCACTTTCCACCCCTATAGGTCTACATCCCGGTTTCTTTCCAGAGGAATAAGGCGGCAGGCCGTCAGGCCCTGACGTGATGGCAGTAAAGAGGATGCAAGCTTGCAAGGGCGGCAATGGCAGTGCAGAGATTAAGCCACACAGGGCCAAACTTACGAAAGAGGATGACTTCAACCGTTTGCATCCAGACTCTGAAGGGCCGGCTCTTCCGAGCTCCTCAGTGCCTTTTTTTTCCACACCCATCTCTATTTTCGAACAGGAGACAGCATTTGGTGGGATATAGTCACCCTGTACGCCTTCATTCCGCTTGCAGGATGTTTCTTCAATAGTTTTAATGTCTCTGTTTATTAAGAACACCTCACCGGAGGGTGATTCCCGTGCTACTACTACTACACTACTACTACTACTACTATTTTGCCCAAACTAGCACCCTTCAGAAATGTTCTCGAAGGTGGGGAGGAGAGACCCATAAGAGAAATGGAGGGGAGATTGGAAGGAGTGTCCGCATTGGCTCGAAATATACGATACGTCTAGTTCCAACATCTAACGCAAGAGGCGCTTCCCTAGGCTCTTACCATTCTTTTATTTTTTCCCCCCCTTTTTTCCCTCAGCTTTTTTTCCCCTCACCAATTTATGTCTTACTCCTTAATGTCTATTCTCCATTATCTCCAGCATCGTCTCTTTGTTCACGGTGAGATAGAGATTGTCTCATTTATTATCTCTCGTTCCGCATATTTTTTTTTTGGGAGAGGGAAAGATTGTGTTTACTTAGTCTCTACTAATGCTCTCTTCTGAACTGACTGAGGAAGTTTTCAGAAGAGAGGGGCATTTTCAGAGAGAGAGAGAGAGAGAGAGAGAGAGGAGCATATAGACCCTATTATTATTATTATTATTATTATTATTATTAACTATACATAAAATGTTATTATATATTACTATAAAAAGACAAAACACTTACCTTGGTATTTGTTAGTCCCAGCTGAGCGAGTGGTATACCGCTACAGTGACCCGGATGATTATAGCATTAGACACACATTGTAGTTGTAACCGATCACGTTATAATGTTCACCAGTTAACTCCAGTTCATATCGTGACTGTACAGAGAGTGGTAGTATACAGTTAACTGGATTAACAGAAGTATTATGTGGAGTTTATATATTGGAAGTTAAAATAAACATATGGGAGGAAATAGAGAAATATATTGGACGTAGGGGTAACTATATGTTGTTTAAGAGATGTCAGTGATATAGAGTAAGTACAGTTCTCGTAGTAATTATTATTATTATTATTATTATTAGTAGTAGTAGTAGTAGTAGTAGTAGTAGAAGTAGTATTAGTAGTCTAGAAATAGTATCAGTAGTAAGTAATAGTAAAAGTAGTAGTAGTAGTCTAGAAATAGGAGCAGTATTAACTATATTAAAAGTAGTGGTAGTAGCAGTAGTAGTAGTCTAGAAATAGTAGCAGTAGTAGTGGTAGTAGAAATCAGTATATAAACAAGCGGTAACAGTAAGTGACAGTAATTAACAGTAAAAGTCAATAACAGAAAAAGTAAGCAACAGTAACAGTAAGAGCAGTAACATTAAGTAACAGTTACAGTCAATTACAGTAACAGTAAGCAACAGTAACAGCAAGTCAATAACAGAAACAGTAAGTCAACAACAGCAACACAGTAACAGTAAGTAACAGTAAAAACAGTAACAGAAAGTAACAGTAACACAGTAATAATGTTCAGTTTTACGAGCACCACAACACAATATTCGGTCACTATCACCACCAGTGTCTAGTATATACACACACACACACAGACACACACACACACACACACACCGTCCTCCCCCACACACCACACCACTCACTACCAAGCGTGTGTGTATATGTGTGTGTGTATGTGTGTGTGTCTCAGCCCGCGCCTGGACAATAACTGACTGAGGTGTATGTGTGTGTGTGTGTCCCTACTACCACCACCACACCAGCACGCGCGCGCCTTTCCCTCCTACTCCACCGCCTGCCATCGACTGAGTCTTCCACAGCAACTTATTTCACCTAAAGATTAACCACCTATAGGTTAGATTAGGTTAGGCGGTTGAGGAGGTTAAGTTTAAAGTTAGAGTTAGAGTTAAATAGTTTAAGCAGTTAGTTAGCGTTAGCAGGGTTAGCGTTATGTAGTTAGGTGGTAGTGTTAGCTAAGTTAGGGCTCATTCTATTGTTTGTTGACATATCACCTGTGACTCGAGTGCATGTAAATTGAACCTCAATAGACAGTGCTATAACCTGTCTGAATATGCAAATGTCCTAATTTGCATACAGGTTTTTTTTAGTATTATGATTTCCACGAAAGATACACACATAAATATTAATAACTCTTGGCTTACTATATTAGGCCACTCTGAGCTCTCCCAGTCGTTTATACAGTCACACACGCCCAGTTACCTTCATCTTAACTGAACTGACTGGCACACGGCAACAGTCAGAGCTGGGGGAGGCAAACGGTTAGGTGAATGAGGCAATTGAGGAGGAAACGAAGTGGAAAATGAGAGAGATTTTGAAACAGGAGATGAGAGGAAGGGAAGGAGTGGTGGAGGGAGGGAGGAGACGTTGAGGGTGAGAGGGGAGACGTTGAGGGGTGAGGGGAGACTTGAGGTGAAAGAAGAGGAGGGAGAGGAGATGAGGTGGAGAGGAGAGGAGGAGGAGACGTTGAGGGTGGAGGGAGAGACGTTGAGGTGAGAGGAGACGTTGAGGGTGAGAGAAGAGGAGGGAGAGACAATGAGGGGTGAGAGGAGAGGAGGGAGGAGACGTTGAGGGGTGAGAGGAGACGTTGAGGTGGGAGAGGAGGAGGGAGGGATGTTGAGGGGTGGAGAGAGGGAAGAGAGGGAGGAGATGTTGAGGTGGAGAGGAGAGGGTGAGAGAGGAGGAGAGAGGAGATGTTGAGGGGTGAGAGGGAGATGATGAGGTGAGAGGAGAGGAGGGAGGAGATGTTGAGGGTGAGAGGAGATGTTGAGGGGAGAAAAGAGGAGGGAGGAGATGTTGAGGGTGAGAGGAGAGGAGGAGGAGACGTTGAGGGTGAGAGGAGATGTTGAGGGTGAGAGAAGAGGAGGGAGGAGACGTTGAGGGTGAGAGAGGAGAGGAGGGAGGAGACGTTGAGGGTGAGAGAAGAGAGGAGGAGAAGAGAAGAGGAGGGAGGAGACGTTGAGGGTGAGAGGAGAGGAGGGAGGAGACGTTGAGGGTGAGAGGGGAGAGGAGGGAGAGACGTTGAGGGTGAGAGAGAGTTGGAGGGTGGAGAAAAGAGGAGGGAGGAGACAGGGAGGGTGAGAGGAGGGAGGAGACAAGAGGAGAGGGAGACGTTGAGGTGAGAGAAGAGGAGGAGGAGACATTGAGGGGGAGGAGAGGGAGGGAGGAGATGTTGAGGGGTGAGAGAGAGGAGGAGACGTGAGGGTGGGGAGATTTGAGGAAAGAGGAGGGGAGGACAAGGAGGGTGAGAGGAGAGGAGGGGAGGAGACGTTGAGGGGTGAGAGGAGGTGAGGGTGGGAGAAAAGAGGAGGGAGGAGATGTGAGGGGTGAGAGGAGAGAGGAGGAGATGTTGAGGGTGAGAGACATGGAGGGTGGAGAGAAGAGGAGAGGGAGTGAGTGAGAGGAGAGAGGAGGAGGAGATGTGAGGGTGAGAGGAGATGTGAGGTGTGAGAAAGAGGAGGGAGGAGATGTTGAGGGTGAGAGGAGGAGGGGGGAGATGTTGAGGGGTGAGAGGAGATGTTGAGGGTGAGAAAAGAGGAGGGAGGAGACGTTGAGGGGTGAGAGGAGAGAGGAGGAGACGTTGAGGGTGAGAGGAGGAGAGGAGGAGGAGACGTTGAGGGTAAGAGGAGATGTTGAGGGTGAGAAAGAGGAGGGGAGGAGACGTTGAGGTGAGAGGAGAGGAGGGAGGAGACGTTGAGGGGTGAGAGGAGATGTTGGGGTGAGAAAAGAGGAGGGAGGAGACGTGAGGTGAGAGGAGAGAGGGAGGAGATGTGAGGGGGGAGAGACAGGGAGGAGAGAGAGAGGGAGACGTTGAGGAGAGAGGAGAGGAGGGAGGAGATGTTGAGGGGTAGAGAGAAGAGGAGGGAGGAGACGTTAGAGGTGGTGAGAGAGGGGAGGGAGGAGACGTGAGGGTGAGGAGAGGAGGGAGGAGAGAGAGGAGGAGGAGATGTTGAGGGGAGAAAAGAGGAGGGAGGAGAGACGTTGAGGGGAGAGGAGGAGAGGAGGAGATGTTGAGGGTGAGAGGAGACGTTGAGGGTGAGAGAAGAGGAGGGAGGAGACATTGAGGGTGAGAGGAGAGGAGGGAGGAGACGTTGAGGGTAGAGAGAAGAGATAAGAGGGAAGAGAAGAGGAGGTGGGAGGAGATGAGGGTGAGAGGAGAGAGGAGGAGATGTTGAGGAGGAGAGAGATGTTGAGGGTGAGAAGAAGAGAGGAGGGGAGATGTTGAGGGCAGAGAGAAGAAGAAGAATATAAAGAAAGAAGAAAGAAATAAAAGAAAGAAAGAAAAAAAAAAAGAAAGAAAAGAAGAAACAAAAGTCAAAAATAAAGAAAAAAGAAAAAAAGAACAAACAAAAAAAGAAAGAAAAGAAGAAAAAAGAAAGAAAAGAAGAAGAAAAAAAAAAAGAAAGAAAACAAAAGAAAAGAAGAAGAAAAACGAAATAGAAAGAAAAGAAAAAGAAACAAAAGAAGAAGAAAGAAAGAAAGAAAAGAAAGAAAGAAGAAAGAAGAAGAAGAAAGAAAAGAAAGAAGAAGAAGAAAGCAAAGAAAGAAAAGAAGAAAAGAAAGAAAGAAAAAAAGAAAAGAAAAAAAGAAAAAGAAGAAGAAAAGCAAAGAAAGAAGAAGAAGAAAAGAAGAAGAAGAAAAGAAGAAGAAGAAAGAAAAAAAGAAGAAGAAGAAGAAGAAGAAGAAGAAGAAGAAGAAGAAGAAGAAGAAGACCCACTAAATATATCACGCACATAACCTGACGAAGTATATCTACGAGTCTCAGTACACAGTAAGTCTCCCAGCTGAATACATCTCAGCCCAGGAGTATATCCAGTATAATCACTCCAGCAGATTATAATTATGTCTTTAGAACATCAAAGTATTATGGAAAGAAAAAGAAAAAGAAAAAAAATGAAAAATCACCTAGTTGGCAATGAGGTAATTTGTCCAGGTGATTGAAGCCGATAGAGGAAAAGACTAATCCTGAAATTATTGCTTCAGTAATTTACCTGAACCAATTAGTGTAATGAGTTGAAATGAAAAAAATAAGAAATTTGACGAGGATTTGTTAGGTTAGGTTAAGTTAGGTTTAGCAGGTTAGGTTTAGTTAGGCTAAGTTTAGGTTAGTTGCATTCTTATCTATGCTAAATAAAAATCAATGGAATGGCTGCTACGCTATATACATAATATTGCCACAATGATGTTGCCCCTAGTGTGAAGGGAGGATGGCCGGCCCAAGGGCCACCTAGGCGTGAATTTTCTTAGTGTAGCAGCTGTCGCCAACACAACAACCACAACCCTGAATTAGCGAGCGCTGCATGACCCAGTGTTTAAGGTACTGTCGCCACACAACAACCAACCATCACTGAATTAGCGAGCTGCATGACCCAGTGTTTAAGGTGTAGAAGCTGTCGCCAACACAACAATCACACCCTGAGTTAACGAGCTGCATGACCCAGTGTCAAGGAATAGTCCGAGAAGACCGGACAACTCACCATCTGCACTGGCTAACCATTACCCCGGAACACGATCGGTAAATCGATTAACATCCAGGTTCCCAATTACTGCTGGGTAGACAGAGGCAATGGTAAAGAAACTTGCCCATAGTTTCACCCAGCCCGTGGATCGATCCCGGGACCACTCACTTGCGAGGCGAGCATTCTGACCATTACACCACAGGTCGCCATACATACAAACATACATACACGGACAACTAGCACACCCACACAATACATTTCTGTTGTGCGAGTATTATTGTGCAGGAAGTGGACCACGCTCGACCCAGCTGGTGTAATGACCGACCAAACTACACAACACCGCCCTAACAAGGTTAAACCGCCATCTGGGAAAACTGACGGTGAGAGTTGCAATACCTGTGTGTGTGTGTGTGTGTGTGTGTGTTCGTTGGTGTGTGTGTGTGTGTGTGTGTGTGTGTCTGTCTGTGTGTGTGTGTGTGTGTGTGTGTGTGTGTGATTCTCAAGATGTGTGGTTTATGTTAACTTTAATGCCACCACCACTCACCACACTCTCCCTTCCTCCACCACTCTCTCTCATTCCTCCCCCACTCTCTCCTCCTTCCTCCACCACTCTTCCTTCCCTCCACCACTCTCCCTTCCTCCCCCACTCTCTCTCTCTCCCTCCACTACTCTCTTCTCTTCCCCACTCTCTCCTTTCCCTCCACCTTCTCCTTCCTCCACCACTCTCCTCCCCCACCTCTCCTTCCTCCCCACTTTCCTTCCTCCACCACTCCTCTCTCCCTCCCCCCACTCCCTCCCCTTTCTCCTCCCCCACTCTCTCCTTCCTCCCCCCACTCTCTCCTTCCCTCCCCCACTCTCCCTCCCTCCCCCACACTCTCTTCCCTTCCTCCACCACTCTCCATACTCCTCCACTCTCCTTCCTCCCCCCACCTCTCTCCCTTCCTCCACCACTCTCTCCTTCCTCCACCACTCTCTCCTTCCTCCACCACTTCCTCCTTCTTCCTCCCCCCACTCTCCCCTTTCCCTCCCCCACTTCTCCTCCTTCCTCCCCCACACTCTCCCTTTTCCTCCACCACTCTCTCCATACCTTCCTCTCCCTTCCTCCCCCACTCTCTCCTTCCTCCCACCACTCTCCCTTCCTCCACCACTCTCCTTTCTCCCTCCACCACTCTCTCCTTTCCCTCCCCACTCTCTCCCTTCCCTCCACCACTCTCCCCTTTCCCTCCCACTCTCTCTCTCCCCTTCTCCTACCCCACTCTCCTTCCTCCCCCACTCTCCTTCCCTCCACCACTTCTTCCCTCCCCCCCACTCTCCTTCCCTCCCCCCACTCTCTCTCCTTCCTCCCCACTCTCTCCCTTCCCTCCCCCACTCTCCCTTCCCTCCACCACCCCTTCCTCTCCCCCCACTCCTCCCTTCCCCTCCACCACTCTCCTTCCCTCCCCACTCTCTCCTTCCTCCACCACCCCTCCTCCCTCCCCCACCACTCTCCTTCCTCCCCCACTCCCTCCTTCTCCCCCCCACTCTCTCTCCTTCCCTCCACCACCTTCTCCCCTTCCCTCCCCCACTCTCCCTTCCCTCCACCACTCTCTCCTTCCTCCCCCACTCTCCTTCCTCCACCTCATCACCCCCTCCTTCCCTCCACCACCCTTCCCTCCCCACTCTCCCTTCCTCCCCCACTCTCTCCTTCCCTCCACTCTCCTCTTCCTCCACCATCTCTCCTTCCTCCCCCACTCTCTCCTTCCTCCACTCTCTCCCTTCCTCCACCAC
This sequence comes from Homarus americanus, assembly GCF_018991925.1. NCBI lineage: Eukaryota > Metazoa > Arthropoda > Malacostraca > Decapoda > Nephropidae > Homarus > Homarus americanus. The sequence continues at coordinate 105,458 of NW_024754269.1, read as the reverse complement.
TCTCTCCTTCCTCCACCACTCCTCTCCTTCCTCCCCCACCTCTCCTTCCTCCCCCCCACTCTCTCCTTCCTCCCCCACTCTCCTTCCCTCCCCACTCTCTCCTTCCTCCCCCCACTCTCTTCTTCCTCCACACCTCCTTCCCTCCCCCCCACTCTTTCTCCTCCCCTTTCCTCCCCCCCACTCTCCTTCCTCCACCACTCTCTCCTTCCTCCACCACCACTACCACCACCTCTCCATCATCCACCCCACCACTCCACCACTCTCATCCACCACCACCACTCTCTCCTTCCTCCACCACCCTCTCCATCATCCACCACCACTACCACCAATTCTCTCCTCACTACTACCACCACCACTCTCCTTCCTCCACCACTCTCCCTCCTCCACCACTCTCTCCTTCCCTCCACCACCTCTCCATCATCCACCACCACTCACCACCCTCTCCTCTCATCCACCTACTACCACCACTTCATCCACCACCACCACTCTCTCCTTCCCTCCACCACCTCTCCATCATCCACCACTACCACCTTCTCCTCACTTCCACCACCCACTCTCTCCTTCCTCCACCACTCTCTCCCTCCTCCACCACTCTCTCCTTCCTCCACCACCCTCTCCATCATCAACCACCACTTACCACCACTCTCTCCATCATCCACCACCACTCCCACCACTCTCTCATCTCACCCACCACCACTCTCTCCTTCCACCACCCTCCCATCATCCACCCACCACTCCACCACCACCCTCTCCCCCCACAACCACCACCACCCACTCTCCTTCCTCCACCACTCTCTCTCCTCCCTCCACCACTCCTCCTTCTCCACCACTCTCTCCTCTTCCTCCACCACCACTACCACCACCCCTCTCCATCATCCACCACCACTACCACCACTCTCATCCACCACCACCACTTCTCCTTCCTCCACCACCCTCTCCATCATCCACCACCACTCACCACCTCACCCCTTCTTTCATCCACCACCACTACCACCATCTCTCCTCACTACCCCACCACCACCTCCTCTCCTTCCTCCACCACTCTCCCTCCTCCACCACTCTCTCCTTCCCTCCCACCACCCTCTCCATCATCCACCACCACTACCACCACTCTCTCATCCACCACCACCACTCTCTCCTTCCTCCCCCCACTCTCCTTCCTCCACCACTCTCTCCCTCCTCCCCCACTCTCCTCCTCCACCACCCTCTCCATCATCCACCACCACTCACCACCACTCTCTCATCCACCACCACCACCTCTCTCCTTCCTCCCCACTCTCTCCTTCCTCCACCACTCTCTCCTTCCTCCACCACTCTCTCTCCACCACTCTCCTTCCTCCACCACCTCCATCATCCACCACCACCACTACCACCACTCTCCTCATCCACCACACCCACCACTCTCCTCCACCACTCTCACCTCCTCCACCACTCTCTCTCCTTCCTCCACCACTCTCCATCATCCACCACCACTACCACCACCCTCTCCCTCACTACCACCACCACCACTCTCTCCCTTCCCTCCCCCACTCTCTCCTTCCTCCACCACTCTCCTCCCTCCCACTCTCTCCCTTCCTCCACCACCCTCTCCATCATCCACCACCACCTTACCACCACTCTCTCTCATCCACCACCACCACTCTCCTTCCTCCCCCATCTCTCCTTCCTCCACCACTCTCCTTCCTCCACCACTCTCTCTCTCCTCCACCACTCTCCTTCCTCCACCACCCTCCATCATCCACCACCACTACCACTCTCCACACCACCACTCTCTCCTTCCCTCCACCACTCTCCCTCCCTCCACCACTCTCTCTCCTCCCCTTCCTCCACCACCCTCTCCATCATCCACCACCACCACCCACCCTCTCCCTCCCTACCACCCCACCACCACTCTCTCCCTTCTCCACCACTACAGCCACACCATCAAGTAAGAACTAACGAGACAAACTCTACAGAAAAATGTTTTATCAGTAAATCATTTAGGAAAGACTGGAAGACACGCACTAGGACACCTTCTCCCTGGTGACCGATGATACGGTACCACTTTTGTCATCTATATATCTTCCTCCGATAATTTTTCACCAGGAGTAAATAGATCCTCCCCAGTGTGTGTGTGTGTGTGTGTGTGTGTTCTGTGTGTGTGTGTGTGTGTGTGTGTGTGTGTGTGTGTGTGTGTGTGTGTGTGTGTGTGTGTGTGTGTGTGTGTGTGTGTGTGTGTGTGTGTGTGTCTGTTCCTGTGTGTGTGTGTGTGTGTGTGTGTGTGTGTGTGTGTGTGTGTGTGTGTGTGTGTGTGTGTGTGTGTAAAAAAAAGCAATATGACATCCTTATATACAAACAAACTCAAAATTATAATAAAACGTTTCTATATTAAAAATGTGAAAATATATATCGCAAAATTCAGAGAAATTAGAAGTAGAATTTATTTTGGCGGAGGGTAAATTGTGCGTTATAAAGCTGCTGTCATCATAGGTCACGCTGGTCGATGCTAATTACCCTAAATACTTATTGTTCCCCTTGTTAACGACCACCATTAACCCACCCCCCTCCCCCTCACCAACTGCTGATTAATTGAGACTGTGTACCTTCCTTGGTATAATTAATTACACTTGCTAGATTAATCAATTTTTGTTCCTTTAATAAGAAAAATATGAAAAAGCTAAGAAGAAAAGTAAAAAAAAATGTCATATGATAATCGTAAATCGAAATTTGTACCTCAAAATCGCCTCAAAAAATAAAAATAAGAAGCATCAACAATAATTACTTCAGACCGAAAAAAAATAAAATAAAATAAAAATGTTTATCCCTTGGACGTATATAAAAATACAATTCAGAAAGTCAACCGAAAAAGGGCAAAGAAAACCGCCTCGAGATCACCTTAAGCAGGGAAGACTCCTCTAAACACACACACTACCGCGGCCTCGTATGACAATTCCCGGGAGGAGAGAGTGACGTGGTGATAAAACTGCAGCCCAGGCACAAAGGGACTCGGCTCCTGAAGGTGGTCATAAAGATGAGTTGTGAAGGGCGGAACATGACGTCAGTAGTGCCACGCCTCGCCTCACTTCTTCCCTTCTCCTCTTTCTTCTATTACTGTTCCATCTGTTTCCTTTCCTCCTCCTCCTGTTCCTGCTGTTCCTGTCCCATTTGTTTCCTTTCCTCCTCCCATTCCTATTCTTCCTCCTTTTCATGTTCCTTATCTTGTTCCTCCTGCTTCTCCTCTTCGTCCTCCTCCACCTCTTCCTCAACGCCAACCTAACAGGCTCACTGAATCTTCCTGCCATGAATTCCTCCTCTTCCTACGCCTCATCATCTTCATGCTTCGCCTCCTCTCACTAGTCCTCCCCTTCCCTGTCATCTTCTTTCTCTAACCTTCCCCCTCCCCTTCTCCTCCCCCCTCCCCCTCCCTACCCCATCCCCCTCCTCTAACCCCCCTCCTCTAACCTCCTCTCACTCCCCCTCCTCCCTCCCCACCCCCCTCTCTCTCTCCTCCCCACCCCCTCAACCCCTCCCCCTCCTCCTTCCTACCCCCCCCCCTCCTCCTCCCCCTCCTCCTTCCCTCCCCACCCCTCTCCTTCCTCCTCCTGCCCCCTCCTCCTCCTCCTTCACCCCACCCTCCTCTAACCCCCCCCTCCTCCTCTCCCTCCCTCCCACCCCCCCCTCCTAACCCCTCCTCCCCCCTCCTCCTTCCCTACCTCGTCTTTCTCAAATATAGGATATTTTGTTGTGTCTCCTATAGTCTGTAAGTACTGGGTCTGCAGTGGAACCTAGAAATATCTGGTTATGGGGGGGAAATGTTGGGCTGGGGTGGGGAGGAGGCGTGGGGGGTGGGTGGGGGGGAGGGGAGTGGGGTGGGAGGCCTACAGGAGGGAGGGTGGGGGGGGGGTGGGGGATGGGGGGTGGGGAGGGCGTGGGGGTGGGGGGCGTGCTGGGTAGGGGAGGGCGTGTTGGGGGTGTTGGGGGTGGGGGCGTGTTGGGAGGTGGGGAGGCGTGGGGAGGGCTGGGGGGGCGTGTTGGGGGTGGGGGGGTAGGTGGAGGGTAGGGAGGCGTGTGGGTGGGGGGTAGGGGTGTTGGGGGTAGGGAGGGTGTTGGGGTGGGGAGGGCGTTGGGGGGGGGTATACATCCCCTTCTTCCTACCCTCCCCTTCAGTATAAAAATAGCCTCACTTATAACACACTTACATTTCGTATCTACAACGCCTAACCTGACCTTACCTTCTGTAATGTATTTTGCAATGGGTCATAATGGGCATCTGCTGCCTATAGTTTCTATATAGAGTGACGGGAAGAGAGAGAGAGAGAGAGAGAAGAGAGAGAGAGAGAGAGAGAGAGAGAGACTTTCCCTTTCAAGTACTTAAAATTCACACACACACACACACACACACACACACACACAAATACAGATCTCTCTAAAAAAAAAAACTTTCCCGAGTACATTCTTCTCCAAATATACTTTCTCTCTCCAAGACACTATAACCTTCCCTCAAAGAAAACTTCTCCTTTTCCTACAGTGAAAAAAATAAAAGCTAACTCTGCCGCCTCCTCTTGTAAATCCCGGAAGCTACAATGATATGTGTTGTTGTTGTTGTTGTTGTTGTTTTTTGTTGTTGTTTTTGTTTACAACGACAGACAGGCTCTTCCTAATCTCCTCTATTCACTAAAAACCATTTCTCCGCCTCCCGCATAAAACCTTTCCCCTACTACCACGCCTCTCTCTCTCTCCACCGAACGACCCTTAAGACAGATGACGATCGCTGGAGCCACAGACCTCCTCCACCCATCAAAACAACAATAACAATAACATCAATAACAACAACAATAACAACAACAACAATAAAAACAACAACAACAACAACAACAATAACCCTTGACATTTACACTTAAGGTTTGCTTAAAAGAAAAAAAACATATTTACAGGTTGTGTCAATAAGCACTTTATGTTTACAAGTCCTTTTTGTGTCGAGTTTCAAGTGAGTGTCAAGTCCAGTGTCGAGTATGTCCTTGTCTCACCCTCTTACTCGACCTCTGTTACACTAGCCTTGGTCCTTGCTTCATTGCTTCACCTTGCCTCATCCCTTCACTCGACCTCTGTTACACTAGACTTGGTTCTTGCTTCATTGCTTCACCCCCTTACTCGACATACAGCTGTCGATGTACTCTTTAGAAGTTACACAGGATAAGAAAAAAATAGGAATCGCAAGTGTTTTTTTTTTTTAATAACAGTTTGTGAATGATGAAGCTATTTACTAGTTAGATGACAGTAGAGTTAACATTTTCAGGCATAACAGAATGTCAACACACTCAACTGATTTATGACAACACACTCAGCTGATTTATGTCAACACACTCAGCTGATTTATGACAACACACTCAGCTGATTTATGTCAACACACTCAGCTGATTTATGACAACACACTCAGCTGATTTATGTCAACACACTCAGCTGATTTATGTCAACACACTCAGCTGATTTATGTCAACACACTCAGCTGATTTATGTCAACACAACTAACCCAGGTCCCGGATGGTGGTCAGGAGGTGGTGTAGGTTGGGATCAAGACTCACTCCTTCTAAGCGTTCGTCCAGCTGCTTGAAGTCGAGTTGTTCCACCAAGTCTCTGGGCTCGATCTCTACATCCGGCGACGCGAGCAGATCTGTGGGGGTGTTGAGAGGTGAGAGAGAGAGAGAGAGAGAGAGAGAGAGAGAGAGAGAGAGAGAGAGAGAGAGAGAGAGAGTACTTGTAAGAGATAGAGGTAGAAAGTGAAGGGGAAAGACACTGTACGAGTGAGAGAGAGAGAGGGAGTGAGGTAGTGAGAGAAAGAGACTAGGTGTGAGAGAAGAGAGAAAGAGACACACATCACTAGTGAGAGACATACTCACCATAACAGAAGAGTCTCTCGGCGAAGGCAGAGATGAGAACGAAGAAGTCTCGGTCGAGGGAGACGTCAGGGAGGGGGACGAGTGATGTTAGCCTCCCTAGCTGAGCCTCCGTCAGGTGTCCTCCCAGAGCGTCCCCCAGCGCCGCCCCCACATCGTCCACCAACAACCGCTCCACCCGTATGCTCTGAGGGTGTGACCATAGTGCGTCAGAGTGGGTAATTGTGCGTTAGGTCAGGTTAGGTTAGGTTAGGTAACAAACTGAATGAGCACCTTAGTGTGAGCTCACCTCGACGTCACGATGCCTTGTAAACACCATCGAGTAGAGCTGACGTCGGGAGGTCCTCAGGCGCATGTACTTCTTCAGGTAGTCGACGGGAGATATACCTGCCGGGGGAACACGCTGCTGACAACTCTCTCTCTCTCAGTATTAAATATTTACCCAATAACGTAAACCTTTAGAGACTTAAGAATACACACACACACACACACACACACACACATCTCTCAGTTATTTACCAAATAGTCTAGTTATTTGCACAGGAAGGGTGAAGATGGCAGCACGGTGAGACGGACTACGGGGGAGACTGAACCAAAACACCTGGGCCTCAGTGAGTGTCGCACCTCCACTAGTAGGTCCCCCACCGAGCGTCTCCTGCAGCCTCGCTAGTTCTGATCCATCTTCAGGAGGGTTACTGGCCCCTAGGAATTGCTATAAAGTTGAAAAGAAAATATTAGACGGTTGATGTTATGTTGGGAAATGATTTAAATAAATGTTCTCTATAAATACAGTGATTTTTTTTATGATGTTTTGATGTTAGATTTTTTAGAGGAGTTATGATGGAGGGTTATAATGTGGTGTATCATATATAGGATGTTAAATGACTTATAGTGAAACCTCTATTGGAGAGTAAATTCCGTTATATGGAGGTTTTACTGATTAGGGACGTTATATAAACTGCCTATACTTACCTTAGGGTCGTAGGAGAGAGGGTCGTGGAGTCTGCGGTGGGAGGAGGAAGATTTGGACGACCTGGCTGAGGTGGGCTTGGAGGAATGGGAACTACCTGACCTCCGTGACGACCCTATCCGGCTGTCCCCCAAAGCCGACACCTGAAGTAATGGACAGAGACTCAGGTCGTACTAAGTTTCGTAGGTGATGTTCTGTAGTCGTGATAGGTAACAGTCGTGATAGGTAAACAGTTTTGATAGGTTCTAGTCGTGATAGGTAAGAGTCGTGATAGGTAAAGAGTCGTGATAAGTTTTAGTCGTGATAGGTAACAGTTGTGATAGGTAACAGTCGTGATAGGTAACAGTCGTGATAGGTAACAGTCGTGATAGGTTTTAGTCGTGATAGGTAAAGTCGTTATAGGTAACAGTCTTGATAGGTTCTAGTCGTAATAGGGAAGAGTCGTGATAGGTAACAGTCTTGATAGGTTTTAGTCGTGACAGGTAAGAGTCGTGATAGGTAATAGTCGTGATAGGTAACAGTCGTTATAGGTAACAGTCGTTATAGGTAACAGTCGTGATAGGTAACAGTCGTTATAGGTAACAGTCGTGATAGGTAAAGTCGTTATAGGTAACAGTCGTGATAGGTAACAGTCTTGATAGGTTCTAGTCGTGATAGGTAACAGTCGTGATAGGTAACAGTCGTGATAAGTTCTAGTAGTAATAGGTAAAGAGTCCTAATAGGTAACAGTCGTGACAGGTAAGACATGATAGGTAACAGACATGATAGGTAACAGTCGTGATAGGTAACAGACATGATAGGTAACAGTTGTGATAGGTAACAGTCGTGATAGGTAACAGGCATGATAGGTAACAGACATGATAGGTAACAGTCGTGATAGGTAACAGTCGTGATAGGTAACAGTCGTGAAAGGTAACAGACATGATAGGTAACAGACATGATAGGTAACTCACCCCAGTTTGGCCAGGATCATCAAGGCCTCCCTCATCCCCCTTCTTCTTTCCTCCTCGACGTGGGCGACGTTTGGGCGGCTGTTTCTCTCCTCCCAGACCCGAATCTTCACTACCCTGTGGAAGGTTGTGACTGGGGATTACAAAATAGCTTCTGTCTCGTTGTGTGTTGTGTTTCCTTGACACGAGACAAAACACAAACTTCAAGAAAAGGCAGAAATGGTTTGAATGTGTCGTGGGGGTTATGCTGTCTACTGATGATTTACAGTTTCACAGTTTCATGATTTTTTTTATAATTAAGAGAGTCAGTGTTAGATATTCTTGATTGGAAGGTTTGAAGGTTAAGGTAAAGGGAATATATTCAAATACTGGTGATATAAAACCTGCAACATTGACGGTCGTAAATCTTGCAGCGTATCGGACCAGGATGATTTAAGAGGAGGAAGAATATTGTAGTAATTTCTCTCAGCAGTCATGAGGGCAGAGGCCGCAGCCACGAACTTGGAAGGTTTCTCCCTGTTGGGTAATGGCGGCAGCTGGGTGGTCGGTCCCTCGTCTCTGATGGTCTCAATGGCAGCCTCGCTCTCCGACAAACCCTTCAGACTATGCATGGCTGCTTTGAGTTTCTTCTTATTCTTGCTGGCTGAGCACGTCGGTGAGAGGTCCTCGGTGGGCTTCACCTCAGGGTGTGTCGAGACGGTCTGCAGGCGAGACGTGACCTCGTACCAGAAGGCTGTGTTGCGACTGAGAGACACCAACAACTCCTCTTTGAGACTCTTACTTTTATCGCCACTTTTCTGTAATCCTCTCCTCTTCCTCTTCTTCTTTTTCATATTTTTGGACGAGTCATCGGCAGAATCTTCCCTCCGGTTCTTTTTCGGAATCTGTAATTTCAGTAATTCAGCCAATATGTCTTTGTCCAGAAAATCCGCCTCTAGTAACTCACTGTTGTAGGTGTCACTCGTCTGTCTGCCACTCTTGGTTTTTCTCTTACGATTATTTTTCTTCTTACGATGTTTCTTGTTCCTGCTGTGTGTGTCTGTCCCGTCCTCACTGCCGCAACTTTCCTCTGAAGATTCATAAGTTTTCAATTGTCCTTTTCTTCTGAGGAACTCCATCAGTTTAAAGCGTGTTCTTGCCGCCTCTGCTCGAGTAGATGGTGAGGCCTCGACCTTCCCCTCGGTGGTGTGGGTGGCTGTGCTCGAGGGAGGGAGAGATTGTTTGCTCCTGGTGGTAGACTGTGACGCCGCCGACTGTCCCCTCCGAGTACCTGTACCTTCTTCAATGATATTTTGAGGAAGTTCTGGTCTTCTAGTCTTGTATGTGTGTCGTGGATCAGTTGAATATTGCTCGATCTTGTTGATGTCCTTGTGTTGTTGGTCAGATTGAAGAAAATTTTGATGTTTGTAATTAGAAATATTATCGGGTTCGTCTATAGCAGCAGCTTGCCTGTGATCACTGTAAACAATGGCTAGTTGACCAGACTGAATGGTGTTGGACTGGTCTTTACGAGCAGTGTTTCTCTGGGCAGACTGAAGGAATTTGGGCTGAGGAGCGTAAGCATATTTTGGTTTATTGGTTTGATCAATATCCCATAGATTAACGTGACTCGGGCTGAGGTGTCCGGCGTCACCACGACCTTTGGAAGAGACTTTACCCTTACTAGTGACCTTCACCATAAAAGGTCTTGGGTGAATTATCAACTTTTGAGCAAAAACTTGGAAACAAAACAGCGCCTGATGCTGCACACGTTGACTGACACACCTCCGTGTATTGACGGTGCCTCGCCTCAGTGTGCCTCTCACCGCCTGGCTTCGTGGCAGGACTGGGAAGTACCATGACGTCGTTTCAGACGTCGGGAGTTTACCGCCGACGACCATCCAGTGGTCCAACACCCCTGGGGGACTCACCTCCTGTGTCTTAATGTTGTGTATCCTGCATGACGGAGGAACCTTAGCATCCTCGTCGTATCTCTCCTCGTCAGATGTCTCAGTTGTTATCACAGGTTGTTGAGTTATGTCATATTCTTTCACAACTTTTTTATTAACTACTATTTTCCATTCACTGAAAGGCATAGGTTGTACTTCCTCGTCATCCGTGTTACGCGATACTAAAATTTTGCGAGTTTCGTCACGTATATTTCTTGCTGCTGTAAACGTCTTCTTCAGGAGTGTCTTGCCTCTGTTTCCCTTTCTCTTACTTTGATCACTTATGGGAGGTCCAGCGTTAAATAAGTGTTGTAAGACCGCCATGTTCACCGGGCTGGTCTTTCCATGTAGTGCAGGTTTTCTGTTCGACTGTCTGCTCGAGGTTCTGTGTCTTCTGTTGACTCGTTTGGGTGGTAGAAGTAAACTGTAATTTAAGTCATTCGTCCTTTGACTTACGCTCTGCCTCTTCTTCAGTCTTGAGGTGATGAGCGCAGACCTTCGGCAGTAGACGAGGAGCCCTGGACGCCTCACAACCCTTCGAACCTTGGTTGGGTCGAGGCAGGAGTGAGTCGAGTACCTGATCACATGGCGACCAATTCTCCCAAGACTCAAAATAACTCGTCCGGTTGTGCCGTTGCCGCCCCACTCTCTGGCTCTCCGGATGTTCCTCTCCCTGCCTCCCACCCGCCTCCATACATCATTGCCTCTATGCATGTTCATCCTGGCGACGCTCGAAGCCTTTAACGCAGCTTCATATTGACGTCTGTGGTTGTCATCAGATCTTCTTCGTCCAGGTGGTGTTGTTGACGGACTGTGAGTGTTGTGCTGTCTCCTGCTGTGACAAGCTTCCCGCGACACAACTCCACCACTTGACCTTCCCTCACTCCTCACACGGGGATTTACCTCCATCTTGTATCAACAGTCACAGCAACACTAAGATGGTTTTAGATTCCAACCCAAGAGTTAGATTTTCAAGTGAGGTCGAGACTTATCAGCAGCTGTAGTCCGTGTGTGTGTGTGTGTAGTACATGTCGCCCCTAGCCACCGCCCCTCTATACTGACTGATGTGAAAATCGTTCGTTCACACTTTGTCACAAATGAGAAGATCCACGGAGAGTTGCTTGACGCCGCGAACACCCCGCTGCCCACACCACTAACCTAACCTAACCACACACTTAACAACTCCCCATATAGCAATAAGTTAGTAGCTTTATCCCAATGTCTAACGAGGCCATTACATGGTTTGGAGTGTGTTGGATGGAGGGATGTTGTTGTGGATAGTGAAGGCATCGCGCCCCGCCAGGCAGGTGTGAGGCTGTGTTGACCCAACTTATCAGTGGTTATTGCTGTTCAAATCTTCCCCCCCCCCATAGCTCCTATTCCCACACCTCCCCTTCCCCCTCCCACACCTCCCCTTCCCCCACCCACACCTCCCCTTCCTCCTCCCACACCTCCCCTTCCTCTTCCCCCTCCCCTCCCAACGCCCCCAGCACCTACTACCGGAGGCCTAGGGTGAAGGTCGCACCCTACACCTTACACACACACACAAACACATAAACACATCCTGAGTCATTACACAGCACAAGGGCTATGGCTGGACATGCCCCCCCCCCAAGTATAATATTGCCTCAAAATATCCCTGAAATTGGTCAGATTTCAAAAAAATTCTCCGGGTGGGGGGGGGGGGTTAGGTTAGGTTTGATTAGCGCTAGGATAGGTTACGTTAGCGCTAGGTTAGGTTAGGTTTGGTTTGGTCAGGGTTGGTATTGATTAAATCAATGATTTTTCGCATAAAAAATCATTATTCTTTTTTTCTTTTCATCAAAAAGTTAACGAAAAAGAAACGTGAAGGTTTATAAAAGAAAATCGTTGTAGATTTAAAGTCATGTCATAATAATATCAGTTAATTATGATTTATCTGTGTAATATATTAAGCTTTGGAATATTTTATCTTTAGGAACACTGACAACACAGTCTGTAGTCTCTGACCCAACTGTGGAGAGACAGGACAGGAACAGTATACTGTACTGTACTGTGGAGAGACAGGACAGGAACAGTATACTGTACTGTACTGTGGAGAGACAGGACAGGAACAGTATACTGTACTGTACTGTGGAGAGACAGGACAGGAACAGTATACTGTACTGTACTGTGGAGAGACAGGACAGGAACAGTATACTGTACTGTACTGTGGACAGACAGGACAGGAACAGTATACTGTACTGTACTGTGGAGAGACAGGACAGGAACAGTATACTGTACTGTACTGTGGAGAGACAGGACAGGAACAGTATACTGTACTGTACTGTGGAGAGACAGGACAGGAACAGTATACTGTACTGTACTGTGGAGAGACAGGACAGGAACAGTATACTGTACTGTACTGTGGAGACAGGACAGGAACAGTATACTGTACTGTACTGTGGACAGACAGGACAGGAACAGTATACTGTACTGTACTGTGGACAGACAGGACAGGAACAGTATACTGTACTGTACTGTGGAGAGACAGGACAGGAACAGTATACTGTACTGTACTGTGGAGAGACAGGACAGGAACAGTATACTGTACTGTACTGTGGAGAGACAGGACAGGAACAGTATACTGTACTGTACTGTGGAGAGACAGGACAGGAACAGTATACTGTACTGTACTGTGGAGAGACAGGACAGGAACAGTATACTGTACTGTACTGTGGAGAGACAGGACAGGAACAGTATACTGTACTGTACTGTGGACAGACAGGACAGGAACAGTATACTGTACTGTACTGTGGAGAGACAGGACAGGAACAGTATACTGTACTGTACTGTGGAGAGACAGGACAGGAACAGTATACTGTACTGTACTGTGGAGAGACAGGACAGGAACAGTATACTGTACTGTACTGTGGAGAGACAGGACAGGAACAGTATACTGTACTGTACTGTGGAGAGACAGGACAGGAACAGTATACTGTACTGTACTAGAAAAACAAATAATAAAAAAATATACAGTATAAATAAAAAAACGAATTATTCAAAAAATAAATTTAATTAAAAAAATCACCAACCCTGGATTAGGTTAGGTTAGCGTCGGGGTGGCTAATCTTCAGGTAATCAGAAGAATGGCTACACAGGGGCGGTCGATAATGTAGCTGGGTTGAACCATCTCCCTCACCCCACCTCCCTCTACTGACTCAACGAAAATAATATATCACACTTTATTCTTATCAATAATCAAATAGTTTAATGTCGCTTAACCTACTGTATATGTGAGAACAGTACATGTTTTAACTTTTAATATATAAGTAAAAATAATAAAACTAAAATCGATTCATAAAATACTGTAAATATTGGTTAGTTTAGGCAAGACAAATGACTTACCCGTTTTCTCTGATAATAAATTTCATTTTCTGTGACATAGATTTGAGGGGTAACTTAAGCGAGTGTGAGGGAGTATTTTCAGTAGTAGTTATTACCCATTCTAGGATTTTTATTTCCATGTAATTATTTATAACATTGTTTTTAAATTCATATTTTTCATTTGTTTTTATTTTTATTTGTTTATTTATTCTATATTGAAGTTTGTACATGGTACGGTCCACAAACACACACACACACATGATGGATCTCTAAACACCGCCTGTGGGAGGGCTGGAAGTGCTATTGTTGTGACTCAACCTGACGGTAATATAATTGAGAAAGGAGTTAGAATTAACAACTGGGCATCCACTCTACAAACTGAATTAGTTGCCATACTCACAGCTATTAAATTCATTGAAACCACTGTTACTGACAGTCTCATCATCACTGACTCTCTATCCTCACTACTTGCCCTTGGTACCCTCGACTCAGGTTGTCACGTCTTGTCTCTGAAGCCAGACACAAATATGCGTGCCTTGTTGACCGGGGTGTCAAGGTCAAACTGTTGTGGATCCCCTCTCACATAGGCCTCATAAAACATGACAGAGTTGATGCCCTCGCCAAACTCGCGTCTAACAAAGACACCGTTGAATACAATTTGGGTCTGTCAAAAAGAACCCTTAAAACTGTAATTAGGAAAGAACTTATTGATGAGTTTGACGCAAGTAGACAAGTGCAAACAGGCACTAGTCGATCCATAGGTTACCATGATGAGATGTATCAAGTGAAACATGTATATGGAGCAAGTAACAAGATCACTTCATCTCTAATGGCAAGATAGCCGACATATTAAGATTGTATCCACTTTTTGCACTTAGTAACTATATCAATTCTCATGTACAGAACCAAATACGCAATGTGCTTGAATACCTCCCACGTAAATGTGAATAACAAAGTGTGAGGCCAGACATACTGCCTCACACGCCTGTTCTCACGCATTTGTGAATAAGTTACCCTTTATGTATAGAACTAAACAAATAATGTAAATGAAATACTGTGTAACATTCAATGCCATAATATCCTGACAACGGGGGTTAATTATTATAACCCTTTGTAAACCCTACTCTGTAATTCTTTTGCGCTACCGCTCACAGGATGAGTGTGGGGTGCACAATAAAGTAGCCGCTGCAAGCGGCAAAATCAAAAAATCAAATCCTTGACCACCGAAGGGTCAAGACGTACCTGGCACTCCTCTCGGAGCAGCCAGGTCAACTGTTAAGTTGGCCCATACCAACTCACTCCCCTGAACCCTCCTCCCTACCGGAATATCAATAAGTTCTCGCCAGAAGTTACAATTTCATTTAGTGATAACTGCCCGTGAGACCCAACAACAACCAGCGATGTGTTAATCCGTCTACGATAGCAAGGCCTGGGACCACACCTCACTCATATAACACCATCTGTGAGGGAATTACTACACCACATGTCCCTCATAACACCATCTGTGAGGGAATTACTACACCACGTGAGGTCCCTCATAATACCATCTGTGAGGGAATTACTACACCACGTCAGGCTCCTCATAACACCATCTGTGAGGGAATTCGTAAACCACGTGATGCCCCTCATAACACCATCTGTGAAGGAGTTACTACACCACGTGTTCTGCTACACCACGTTGTTCAACACCTGCATTAATCTGTATGTTCACTGTATGTTCCTTTACCTTTCTCTAATGAAGGCTTTTGTTAAACCACCAATGTATGTAATAAGTCATTTATGTCCAATGTATATTTGAGCCTTCGGGCTGCAGAACTTTTTCAATAAACCGTGAATTATTATTATTATTATTATTATTATTATTATTATTATTATTATTATTATTATTATTACACACATACAACAGGTAAGTTACATTTGTTGGTATTTCAGAGCATATGTACCCTTTGTGTTCAAGTCCCCCCCTCGGTAATGGCATATCTCTCTCTCTCTCTCTCTCTCTCTCTCTCTCTCTCTCTCTCTTTTTCTCTCTATCTCTCTGTCTCTCTCTCTTTTATCTTAGCTATAGTAAGTAACGCTAGATAGATCGTATTCCCTCTGGTCAGTTATCATCAAATTCCAAAAAGTTCCCGTAACAGAAAATAATCATCGAGGCTACCTGAGTCAATGCTTAAGAGAGGATCATTTATATAACTAACAAAAGGTGAATTAAGTTACCTGTGTGTTAATCTTACTCCTCGGCCCTCTTGTGCTGCCCTTCTTCTCCTGTTGCTGTCTCTGTTGTTCCCGTTGGCTCTGTTGCTGCTGTTGCTGTTGTTTTTGCTGTTGTCCCTTAGCCACCAAGTCCAGCTGCTTTGAGAGTTTCGTTGTGAAGTCCGCCTCGAATCTACCTTGTTTCCTCCTGCCTGCTGCTCGACCTGTAAGGAAGAGGTGAGGTGAGGTGAGGTGAGGTTAGGTGAGGTGAGGTGAGGTTAGGTGAGGTGAGATGAGATGAGATTAGGTTAGGTTATTTATCTAATTAAGAAACGTCAAAAAATAATGATATGACTTTAACTTAAATTGGAATCGTTAATTAATACTAATTGTGATTAATTAGTGGAGGTAGGAACACACACACACAAACACACACACACACACACACACTCCATTATATCTTACAGAGAATTCATTGACTATAATAAGAACATAAGAACATAAGAATGGAGGAAACTGCAGCGGGCCTATTGGCCCATACTGGGCAGTCCCGTTTACACCCAACCCCTATTGCTCATATGAGCATCCAACCTATGTTTGAAGCAATTCAGCGTATTCGAGTTAATGATGATATTTGGTAACTTGTTCCATTCATCCACTACTCTGTTTCCAAACCAGTGTTTACCTATTTCACGCCTAAATCTAAATTTGTCTAATTTAAAACCATTGTTACGAGTTCGCTCCTGGTTGGATAGTTTGAGTACCTCTGTAATGTCCCCTTTGTTTAGCCCTGACTTCCATTTATACACCTCGATCATATCGCCCCTCGCTCTACGTCTCTCAAGGGAGTGCAAATTAAGATGCTTTAACCTGTCTCTATACTCAAGGTTCCTAATGCCCGGGATTAGTCTTGTCATTCTCCTCTGAATTCTTTCCAAGGATTCTATATCCATTCTGTAATACGGTGACCAGAACTGAACTGCGTAATCCAGGTGTGGTCTCACAAGAGCAAGATACAGTTTTAGGATGACCTCGCTAGTCTTGTAACTAACACTCCTTTGTATGAACCCAAGTACTTTATTAGCCTTGTTACGAGCAAAAACACATTGTTTACTTGGCTTAAGGTTCCTACTTATCATTACTCCAAAATCTCTCTCGCAGTCGGATTTCTCTATGGCATCGTTGTTCATCTGGTATCTGGTTTCCCTGTTTACATCTCCTATACTGAGTACTTTACATTTGTCGACGTTGAATTTCATCTGCCATTTTTCAGACCATCACACACACTCTTAGTTGACCTCCCACGACCTGCAGCGGGTGTCGTTCAAGCTTCCTCTACCCCCCCCCCCCCCCCTACCCACCGCAATAAAACAAAAGACAATCATAGACGAAACTACAACATTACGGACAACTTGTGATCTGTTGTTTTATTTTTCTTCTTGTAATAATACTAAAAGCGTTGGGGGGTAGGGGAGTGTGGGGGGCTAAGGGGAGGGGGGGGTAGGGGGGTTAAGGTGTGTGTGGGGAAGGGGGGAGATGGTCCTTGGCAGACATCTTGAATAATGGCCCCCTTGATCCTGGGGGCCATTTCGTGCATGCTTGACCCCCCCCATCCCATCCTGATCCGCCAGGGCTGTTACACTGGATAAGACCATAATTGTCCCGACCATCTTGAACCTCCTGTCAGTATTCAGGAGACTTCGAGCTGCCACCCTCCCCACCCCTCTCCAGAACCACGACTAACCCTCCCCCAACCCACCCATCCCCAATTCCTCCCCCACCAGCTCCCACAACCAGCCAGCCCCCAACCCACCCATCCCCACAACCTCCCACCCCCAGCCCCCAACCCCACCCATCCCCACAACCTCCCCACCCAGCCAGTCCCCAACCACCCATCCCCAACCTCCCCCACCAGCCAGCCTCCCCAACCTCCCACCCAGCCAGTCCCCAACCCACCCATCCCAACCTCCCACACCGCCAGCCCCCCAACCCACCCACCCACACAACCTCCCACCCACCCAGCCCCTCCCACCCACCCACACAACCTCCCACCCAGCCCCCACCCCACTGACAGGTAAACTAACTAAAAGATTATATTATTTCACTGTTGATGTAAATCCGTCGCCGTTCGTTCAGGCGATGTTTAAAAATAATATAAGTAATTCAATCCCTGAAGAGACGTCATTTTCAAGCCTTTGTTGGTATTATTTTAAGATTATGGTGTGGGTGTGGGGCTGGTGGTGTGGGGTGATGTGGTGTGGGTGGGTGGGGGAGTGTGGGTGGTGTGGGTGTGGGTGGGAGTGTGGGTGGTGTGATGGTGTGTGTGGGGAGTGTTATCTGTGGGTGGTGTGTGAACTGTGGTGGTGTGTGATGTGCGTGGGTATCTGTGGGTGGTGTGGGCGTGATGGTGTGTGTGTGGGGTGTTATCTGTGGGTGGTGTGGGTGTAAAGGTGTGGGTGGGGGTGTAACTTGTGGGTGGTGTGAGGGTGTGGGTGGGGAGTGTTATCTGTGGGTGGTGTGTGGGTGGGGAGTGTTATCTGTGGGTGGTGTGGGCGTGATGGTGTGGGTGGGGAGTGTTATCTGTGGGTGGTGGTGGGCGTGATGGTGTGTGTGGGGAGTGTTATCTGTGGGTGGTGTGGGTGGGGAGTATTATCTGTGGGTGGTGTGGGTGTAAAGGTGTGGGTGGGGAGTGTTACCTGCGGGCGGCACGGGCGTGAAAGGATGAGGGCTGCGCGCTGTGGCCAGATCCTGCAGACTAGTGGCTCTCCTCAACACCCGCTGGCGAGGTCGACGAATTGGCTCCAGGGTATCGGGGGTCACGCATCTGTGGGCGAGGTCAGAGGTCAACACACACACACACACACACACACACACATATTATCCTAATCACCAAACTGTATCCTTCATCCAACTTGATTTTACGAGGCATAACTCTTCACACAATTCACCACTATGGTTTCTTGTTAAAGCTCTAAGTCAACATTGTCACAGCGTTTTATATCAGAGACGCCACACTAACCTAGCTAATGAGGCCAGGGATATATTTTTAGCTTTTGTGGAGAATTACGTTTGTTTTTCGTTATGGGTTTAGTGCCGAGCTGACCTCCCAGTGTGTGTGTGTGTGTGTGTGTGTGTGTGGTTAGTTACAAGTAGTAGTCGTAACAGTAGTAATACCATCATCATCATCATCATCCAACTGTTCACATATAATTTGGGACTTATTGATCAAAACAATACAAGATGTCGTGTGATTAAAAATATCCTTTAAAAATATACAAACATACTTCCACTCACAAACTCGTTGCCTTCCATAATGTAAATATAACGTGTACAAACAGACTAAGTATATCTCAGAGGCATGTCTTATATAAATGATCCCTATCCCTCTCTGGAGCGTCGCGGGGTTTGTTTACACGCAAGAGGAAGAGATTACGAGGACCCCGATGACAAGGCTACCACGATCGCCAGGCTACCACGATCGCCAGGCTACCACGATCGCCACTAGTTTCTCTCTTTGATATAAGATCTGTCATGGTCGGAGATATGATTCGCGCTGTAATCATTGTTGTTAATTCGTGTTGGTTGGATTTCTCGTTAAATTATTATGTACAGAGTCTGTGAGGTGATGTAATTATTGAGGTAAGGTAAGGGAGGTAAGATGAGGGAGGGGGAAGTGAGGTGAGGGAGGTGAGGTGAGGGAGGGGTAGGTGAGGTGAGGTGAGGTTGAGGCAGGGACGGTGAGATGTGGCGAGGGAGGAGAGGGAGGAAGGTAAGTTGAGGGAAGAGGGTGAGGTAAGGGAGGGACAATGGGGTGAGGGAAAGACAGTGAGGTGAGGGACAGAAGAAGTGAGGTGAGGGAAGGGAGTCTGCGTGTGTAGGAGGCAAGGAAATGTCCACCAGAGAAGGACTTAGTGTCGTGTGTGTGTGTGTTATTTTACGGTCATGCAACAGAGGGCCGCGTGACCACCCTGCCCTGACTCCCTCATCTGCAGTTTTATAAATTCGTCCACTGTCTCACCTGATGATTAAACACCTTAACGCTACCTGGGGTGGTTAGGTTAGGTTACGTTACGTTACGTGAGGTGGAGTGTCTAATCTTCAGGTCATCAATTTTCTATTAAGTATATAATTAAAGTCTCAGTATAATTTGGACATCAAAGTGGACGATCATTTGGTGCCTCAGTTCAGGTTAATAAGTGAGGTGTGGAGGTGGTGTGGAGGTGTTGGTCTGTTGAGGTATGGAGGCGTGTTAATACAGCACATAGTTACGCTCCAGGAAGACCCGTCATCCACACCTCTGCAAACTCAATCCCAGGAACCCGCTAAGACCCGGTCGTGACAGGGCTTCCCTATCCCCACCTGCTGGGACTTGGGTCACGTAAAGAAAGACTTACATATAAAACGAGAGGGAGGTTAGATAGTTAAAGTCATGAGCAGTTTCAGGAAGGGTGAAATGCGAGAGAAAAAATGTTGGGAGATTTAGAGGAAAAAAAATGAGGCAGTTAAAGTTGGTTTTATCAGGGGAGGGAATGTGTAATTGCGGCAGTTTAGCGAGGTAATGGTGGCTAGTGACCCTGCCTTAGTGAGAGTTGGGAGGAGGGGGGGGGGGGTGATGTACAGTGCTGGAAGGAATGTTGGTGAGCAGGGCACACACCAAGTCACTGTGACCTCCTGTGACTGTTCGTTTGGTGTCACTGTCTTAATGGGTCACTGCCGTAATGAGTCACTGTCCTAATGAGTCAATGTCATCATGCGTCACAATCCTACTGAGTCCTTACCTAACCTAATCATCACTAATGACTTACAGACACAGATACAGTACAGGTAGACGCATAACCCCCAGGAGTGTGGTGTCATGAGCCAGCCAGCCAGATAGAGCGAGGGACACTAACCTCCTGAAGGGGGCGAGGCGGGAGGACTGCACGAGTAGGGTCGGCGCAGGAGAGTCGGGGCGAGAGTCAGAGCGAGCAAACCTGGCCAGAAACTCCTCTGGGATATTTACCTGAAGGAGGACAAGACGTAGAGGTGCTGGTTAATTGGTTAGGTTACATTACGCTAGGTGTTGGTTAGGTTACGTTACGTTAGGATAGGTGTTGGCTGGGTTTGGTTACGCTAGGCTCGGTATTGGTTGGGTTAAGTTTGTTAGAATATTTATTGGTTAGGTTACATTACGCTAGGTGTTGGTTGGGTTAGGTTATA